>NC_092695.1:10431696-10738169 GCF_964275005.1 Diadema setosum
CTTTCACGCCAGGCCATTTCCAATATCCGGGAGGTCACATGATCTGAATGCCCTTTCAAAAGGTCGCGCTGTCGACCGTGCTGCTACACCAACACTCAAGCAGCGCATCGCACGCACGCAAAAGATTTCCGCAGAGATCAATGCGCCATTTTGAATTCTGCAACGATGAACCCTGACGGTGTTAGGGAATCCGCCAGAAAGTATCATTTTTTGGTTCCACGGACTTATCACGAGGGCTCTCAATGGACTTACGAACCTTCTGTAATACAAGCATGCACTTAAGGTGAGTAACGTTTGGTAACGTGTACATTGTTTATAAAGAACGTATAAATTTTCATAAGTTTTGTAGTTGTGTTGTGGTTCCCCACTTTGTAGGTGCCCGCTCGTTGGTCAGACGCTGTATTCGCGTAGCGTATTAACAGCGTCTGGTCGGGCTAGACGTGACGATACAATCGCTTATGACCTAGAACTAGTCCTAGATCTAGCTGGCTTAAAATATAAATTTAACCCAGCCTGGTAGGGGGTATTTAAGACGAGTGTTATTGTTTTAATATCACTGCCACTGGCCTGGTTACGCCAATTTGTAGTGTATTTACTTAGTAATAGTATGGTTGGGGCACCACCTATCGGCAGGGCACCTTCCCATCGGCGCCCTGCGTATCATGGCTGTTTGCATATAGAACGAAAAAGTACGCGCGGGATTAAGTGTCATTAGCTATAAAAACAAAAATGAAGAAACGAAAATCAAACTCAAACAAACCAAGCTAAAAATTACACATCCGCTCAGTAACGACGCATGGCTGTGAAATTCACGTGTATTTTTACGTATGGCCTGTGAAATTCACGTGAATACCTATGGCTATGCTGTGAAATTCACGTGTAAACCTATGGAGGGGAGGGGGTGCCGATCGCAAGGTTCCCTTTTTAGCTGCGCGAAGAAAACGGAACGCACGCACTAAAATTGCGCTATTTTAAAACGGAGATTCATAATCAACGAGACGGTCACGACATTCAAAACTGCAGTATTTATGTCATATTTGAGGTAAGAATTAGGCGGATTTGTATTATATTTTTAGAATAAACAAGCTACAGATCCTTAGGGTGACGATACGTGGTACCCCCAACCCTACTAGTCTGTACTGTAGTCTGTAGAAGTTTCTACTAGACCTACTTTACCATAATATTTTTACTACTACTTAACTCAGTGGCATGGCATGGGCCATGCCGCCCATGTACTATGTTCATGGCAGTGTCGGTGAATAAAGGGCAGCCAACATGGCCAAAGATGAACCTCTCTGGAAGTTGGAACAGAGGATGTTGTTCTTGTTCAGTGTACACTTGTTGTTGTGTAGCCATCTGTACATTGACTGTAGGATGAATAACCTAGGTTAGGGTCACCATCCAGATGCTGACTGAACAGTGAAGGTGAAGGTGAACCTGTGCCAAAGACTGTTAGATCTATATTGTAGATGAAACAAGGAACTACTTCATTCAACATTTCACAATTTCATTAGAGTATACATGTGTATGCAGGACTGTACACTAATCCATTTCAGGCTGGAAAACCTGCTCATGAGGGGGACTCCTGCTGCTCCTAAGGGCTAAGGATCCCTCCTCCTCACGAGCATGCATGGCCAGGTTGCTCATGAACCCCTTTGGGGCAAGATGCTCATGAGGCCTTCTGTTCACCTCTCATCCATCTCACATCTGACATACAAATTGTCGCAAGTTCACACAGTGATTTTGTTTTGTTTTTTTTGTTACACACACATGTCCATCCTCCATGATGAAAAGACAACCCCCCCAAAAAAAAAAAAAAAACAAAAACCAACAACGCTGTCTGCACATTTTGACAAAAATCAAGTTTTAATCAACAAATGTTCAGTGACCCACCGAAAACGTGTGCCAGCGGATTTGCTCAATGCAGGGCTGCCGCACCTTTGGCCTGATCTGGCTCGAAATTTTGGGTGCTTTTTTTTCTTGGGCTCTTGCTTCTCCACGCAGGAATCAGCCCCATAAAGGTGAAGTCTGCCATCATTTTACAAATATTCGTAAAGAGAAAAATAAAAATCAGAAATAATGGTTAACCTAATCTTCTGCATGTATTCCAAATTACTATTCTACACAGATAGAGTAGGTGGGTATTCACATTTGTCAGCAAACTAATTACTTTGTAGGTATTAAGGGTTTACTTTGTGAATTCTGTCATCCACCAGCCTTTGGGCGTCTTTCGTGCAAGCGTCTTGTGGCATCCAGCGCAGATAGCGCATGAAATGGGTGTCCAGTTTTCCTTGCATCCAGCATGATGCATTGCACAAAATGTGGGATTTAGATGCTGATAGGTCATGCATGATTGCTGCTATATTCCATACAAACCTGATGCGATCACTTGCGTAAAACTTGTTGAACAATGCAATTGTTTTTCTATCTTCCCTTCATCAGACTAGTTCTCTGTCTGACTGGCTGCAACAAAGATATATTTTTACTCGTCATGTCAGACCATAATTCCTGAAAAGTTACTTTCCCAACGGTGATTTTACCGGTCTGGACTGTCAGACCGGTGCCAGTGTGCAGCCTTGGTATATATGGTCTACATGTAACCACACTGCTTAGTGATGGTAAGTGATGGTAGTGATGGTAAAGAACTAGAACTAGTAATTTGTATCAATTGACATTTGTGTACAGTTCTGCACGATGTACTGTAATGTAATCATAGTAAAACAATATGATTTTATGCTCATGTATTTGTAAATGTCTACCTGTATATCATAATCATATAGTTGTAAATGTCTGTGGATAGAAATACTTCTCAGATTGGGATACTTTGATCTGTGTAGATGCTATGCCCTCTCTAAATTGTGTGTGATGAGTATGTATTCCTTCAAGTATTTTGTGTGTTTTGATCCTTTTTCAGTACAAGATACACTGGATGGTGGAGTCTTGGCTATTCAGGCTACCCTTGACTGTCTGGGGTTTCTTCTGATGGGCATGTACCAGGGATACTAATACTCATGATAGCAACAAAGTGAGTGAACGGACAGACAAACCTACTCTGTAGCAAAGTAGGTGACAGTGACACCGAGTGCAATAGACATATCTTGAACAGTCATGGAAGGAATGGCATCATCAGCACCTGGAGGTAACCAGGCACCTGCCCTGACCCCATCGAGAAAGATGGTGGAGTTATACGAGGCAACTGTTGACTTCACAGCTGGAGCTATTGGTAATTTAATTACATCTTATATCTATCTCTATCTATCTATCTATCTATCTATCTATCTATCTATCTATCTATCTATCTATCTATCTATCTATCTATTTATTTATCTACGTACAGTCAAACTTGTACAGTCAACCTCACCTAGGTCAAATCTATTTGGACTGAGGAAATAGCTTTGACTTTGAGAAAATTAAAAAAAGTGGCCACTATAGACAGTTGGATGCTATTTACTGGGTATGTAACATGGCTTTTTCTTGAGGGGAATCGGTTTCAGTGGCGGTACACAGCAGGTAGCTGCTATTAACTGGTGACAGCTAAAGCAGATTTGACTGTATCTATTTATGTACATTTGTATACCCACTTATGTGTGTGTGTTTGCAATAAAATTTTCCACATCCTGTTTGATGGGTACCAGTGAATTTGATAAAGAGCAATTGATGTAAAAATGTAGCTGTCTGTGTTACATCTCTTCAAGGTTCTGCTGTTTTCATGGTTTGTGATGATCATATTTATTCAGTATATTTTGGAGGACCACTTATGAGCTTACGAGAGCCAAAGGCTAAAGCTATTGTAATAGCTGTTCATGCACTGCCCATCTTGTGTCCCTGGTCGTAATAAAAGTTGGGTACTACCTTTTATTACAATCTTATTGTTTTTAGATAACTCAGCCATTTCAAAACCACTTTTCATTAAATAAACTAATTGTCACTGTCATTGTAGGATACACTTATCTTTATTATTTATTCTTCTGTGAATTGATACAATTTCGGTCAGCATTCAAAATACCAGAGGATTGTATATTTGGTATTACATATAATTAGCAGTATAATGAAACACTTTCACAGAGTTCATGTTTCTTTGCGTCGTGGATATGTCCTTCTCAGGCGGGGTAGCGTGTACGATTGTAGGTCAGCCGTTTGACACGGTCAAGGTTAAGATGCAGACCTATCCACACCTCTACAAGAGCTCCATGCATTGCCTGAGGCACACGCTGGGCAAGGAAGGGGTGCGGGGTCTCTTCGAGGGTACGACGCCGGCTCTGGCTGCCATTGTCGGAGAGTCGGCGGTGCTGTTCATGTGCTATGGGCTGTGCCAGAAGGGGGTGAGCCAGGCGGTAGGCAAGGAACACGTGAGCCAGCTGACGTCGGTACAGAAGGCGCTGTCGGGATCATTTGCCGCATTCTTCTCGTCGCTGGTGCTCTGCCCAACGGAGCTGGTCAAGTGCCGCATGCAGGCGATGACCGAAGTAATGGCAGTCTCTGACACGATACACAAGAAAATGTGAGTTTAGCAATAGTGTTCTGGTCTCGTTCTGAAGTTATGTTTGTTTGTTTGTTTGCATTCTGTGTACTTGATGGATGTATTACTTTGGAAACTTGTAAGTAAGGTGTCAAACAGTTTTCCTACATAATACTCAGGGAAAATATGAGACCAGGTTATTTGTTTTTTTGCTTTTGTTTTCAAGGTTTTCTACAATATTGTAAGTACTTTTATAGGGGTATTTTCTTTTGTGATAATTTACTTTCTTACTAAGATGGTAAGTGATGGAACAAAGAACTTGTAATGTTTTGATGTAGAGAAGAATGAATGTCAGTAAGTATTGGATATGACTGTTTATACTGCACTGGTATTGATATGAAATTGTGATAAACCCGTTGACCAGGGCTGATTTTGTCTCTTTAATATCATCGTGTGTGTCTCTCAGTGGGCCCTGGCAAGTGACCAAGGACCTAGTCAAGCAGGACGGGCCCTTGGGACTCTTCCAGGGACTGACCAGCACCTGGCTACGTGAGATGCCTGGCTACTTTGCCTTCTTCTTTGGCTATGAGATGAGCAAGGAGCTACTGACACCAGCAGGAAAGACACAAGAAGAGCTGAGTAAGCATTATGTCCTGACATATTCTTAAAAGTCTGAGCCTTGTCCAAAGTATATGTGACCCGCTTCAACAAAAGGGTCCTAAAGTCGCTGACGGGTGAGCCGAGAAAATCGACTTTGAAGTCAGATCACCAAAATCTGTCAAAACATTCGGATTTCTGTTTTACATAATTTTGTAGTCTAATGTATCTTCTATCATCTGCCGAAATTTCGAAGCTAAATGATCAAAGGAAAGGCCTGAAAATAGCATTTTTCTGGGCCATGCTTGGCTCGCCCCGTCAGCGACTTTAGGATCCTTTTGTTGTAGCGGGTCACATATATTCATATAATATCTTTTGTAACCTTACGTTCTGCAGACTCTTTCCCTGCCAATTGAATGAACAGCATCAGAAAGTGTGTTGTTTGTAACTTATTGAAAGTAGAGATAATGACAGGATAACTGTGATGAACTTGTATGATAAGTAGGTCGTGCAAGTACAGAATATAAGTTTATTAAATTAGACATATAATGATAGAACATTAGAGGTATGATTTATAGATTTTGCAAATGAGATGGAATAATGCCACAGCAAAGTGTGGAGGGATGGCAAAAAGAGAATAGGGTCTCCTATGACATAATGAAAGTTCATGAAAACAATGCATACCAGGGATATCTATCAACTTTCAAGGCATGTTCCTCCAAGATTTAGTTTGTGACCCCTGAATCTGAAAGCAACTGGAATACACTGAAGATATTCAAAGAATCTGTGAGGAAATTTTGACATTACTGTCACTTTTCTTTCCTTCGTTGATCAGCAGTTTGAGTCTGAGATTTGAAAATTTGTACTGGGATGCCACATGCTGCAATTAAAGGAAATTAAATGTAGGGTTTGGGTGATTTCCCAGAAACAGGCTACAACCAAAGCCTGTTGGATGGCAGTTCAACATGAATATTTATAGGAGTCATTGTTGCTGGTGAAGTGGATAGTGCACTCTTTCTTCCAGAGGGCCCTTGGTTCAATCTGCACCACAGCGCATCGGTCCCACAGCAAGACATTTGAACCCATGATGCTTTACTTTACAGCACAGCATCATGCATCATTACCACAGCATTTTGTACAAGTGCAGTATAAAAGCATAACAGCTATTGTTATCATTACAAGATCGCTGCATGATTTTGCATGATTTACATTACTTTTTTTGTTTAATCGTACCACAGTAAGTTATATATATGTGAAGCTTCTCTCTTTCTTATGGACTGTGACAACAATTTGAAATTCCATGCATTCAAATGCTGTGATGTGCCTCCAGAAATTAAATCCTGTGGAGATTCTCCTGAAATTGTATCCTGTTTTTATCACAAATCCCCCACCCTATCCTCCCACAAGGCTTCCCAAGACTGGCCCTGGCAGGTGGAGTGGCTGGAGCTAGCCTGTGGACAGCCATCTATCCCATTGATGTGGTCAAGTCAAGAATTCAGGTCCAGTCTCTGGTGGGCAAGATGCCGGGATTTCTTCCAACCTTCATCAATATGGTCAAGACAGAAGGTATTTATAATTTGCATGGAAATGCCATTCAGATAACAACAATGATTTCAATAGTAATCCATCACATTTATGAAATAGGTTTCATGTATGACAGGTCAAGCTAGTAGTGTCTACCTTTCCAAGTCTTTCAAATGGAAAGAAGTGCACCTGAAATCAGAACTCAATTGATGAACACCTCAGGCTAGGAATTGCTTAACGTGCTTTAAGCAGTACAATCAAGTGAATGTAAATCACAGTTGTTTACAGATAAAAAAACCAAACAAACAAACAAAGAAGATTGATGAGGAGCAAACTCATTTCTACAACACACTCACAAACAGACCTTGCCATATGATGAGCTCTTACGGCTGGATATTATTGGGATGATCATATTCCTGGGCACCAAACCCAGATTCATTGTGGAATAGTGGAGTCAGTGTGCATAGTTGATAAATCAGCAGGTTAAGTTGGTTTCAAAACCTTGTAGAGAGAATGACGTGTAGAGCCAGGTATTGGTACGTGTTAAACTTGATAGACAGCATTTACCACTTTATTGACAACTGTTTTGGGCATCCATTGCTGTGAATGTTTTGGCTGCATCAATTCAGCTCATTCTCTTCTTCCTTTTAGTACCATTTTCCCATATTCTCAGGTAAAAAGGAATGGCTTTCTTGATCACGTACCAGCATTTGTCGAAGTATAAAACCTGAATGCCTTCACCCAGACATGACTTTTGTCAATTTTTAAAGGGGTCTTTTACTGTACACGGACAATAGCTCAAATGGCTTCATAACCACATGGCTTTTCTTTATCTTCTGTCAAATTCACTTCAAAATAACAATTGTATGTAATGATGTGTACTGGAATGCAAACAGACAGCACTACCATCAGTACCTTTCCAGCGATGGAAATAAGATTCATTTTTACTGTTTTTTCCCACTGATTTTCTGTCCTGAGGAACAACATTAGGACATTAAAAATAAGTTAAAATCTTTAACCACAACATGCCTTACTGGTGCTTTTTGTATCTTTCCCCACAAAGCCACCAAAAAAGCTGAGGTGCAGTTAAAACACAGTTGCAGTTAGTACACTAGGAAATCATGCCATTCAGTGGTATACTGCACACTACAGAAATATGAAAATTTAGGAAGGGTTTTTATAGCACTAATGTAGAGATTGCACACATTTTCACATTTGACAGGTGTAGCGTCTCTATTCAGCGGTGTCTACCCGTGCATTATACGAGCCTTTCCCGCTAACGCTGCCATGCTCATCGCATACGAAGGAAGCCGGTCGTGGATGCGTAATCATCGTCCCGGCTGGATATCATAACACCTTGTGCACCGTCACGCCACTTTCCCTCCCGACACTGATAGGATATATCGATGGACGCGCAAAGGATGTTCTTGGAGGATGACTTAAATCCTGCACAGTCCTTCTGTGTCTGATGCAGTAGTGTGGTGTGAGCAAATGCAATTATATCCGTGCATGTCCTCGAAGGTGATTGGAGCAGATGCTTGCACATTGAAGAGGGCACTCTTTCAGCTGGGTAAATCTTGTGTGTGTTTTGGCACTTGCCATGTGATCATGTCTGATTATTCGCTGCAGGTAATTCAGAGGAGAGGCTTATAACTGGTGACTGAAAAAGTGTGTTTCTTTCAATGTATGAAATGCTGCTACTTTCTATCTTCCCCCTTCTCTCTCTTTCTATCTCTCTTTTTCTTTCTCTATCACTTCCTATCTGTCTTTTAACATGTGTTTGCTACAAGTTACTATAAAAGTAGACACATTCGTGGCATGAAACTTTTGCGAATTGCGGCCGACGGCCTTTTTCGCGGCATGAAACTTTCAGGAATTGCCACTGGCATTCAGTGCGATGTATACTAACAAATTTTCATGTGCATTAAATTTTTACGAATCATGGCAGCTCCTCACTAAATTCGCAAAAGTTTCACGCGTGTGAATAACTTTTGGTTTTACAGTAACTCTAAAGAGATAAGGGTATGATACTATTCTATGCTACGTTTCCACCATGAGAAGAGGAAATTATTGTAGCGAGTCAAGAAATATGTAAAGGTAATATTTTGAAATTCCGTCTCTGCTCAAGCCTCCTCCTTGCCCCACCCCAAGAATGAAATAAAACAAAAAGAGCTTTACTGCTATAAGCCATGTAGCCAAAGGTAGGGGACTAGGGAAGTTGAAATGTTCCTTCATCTGAAATTCTCTGTTAGACCATTATTTAAAGAATATAATATGCATTTACTCTCAAGTACTAACTCCATATACACACTTAGCTCAATGATTTGGCTATGTCGATATCTTTTAATCTTGGATTTAAGTAGTCTAATGAGTCATATTTACTGCTATTATTAGACCACTTGCTGACAAGTTTTGGAATTCAAAAGGCATACAAAAATATGTAGTGCTACTGCCAGTAGTTATATTCAGCTGGTTAAGAGGGCCAGAATGGACATTTTGCTGATCCTCATGGGTCGATCAAGAACCTTTATGGAGATTGGAGATTGCAGAATGTGTTACCTCACTGGACTATTTCAGAGGCTGAAAGCAAACATCTAAATCTGAAATAAATGAATGTTCACTCTCCTGTTTACACATCATTATGGACCTTTTTCATAAATTATATTTGCAATCATTGTAAGTTGATTCAATTCCAGTTACCATAACAGCACTCAAGAGACAGTCTATCTCCCTGGAGCATTTATGCTGTTGCTATGGGAACTGTATTCAATGCAACTTTATTGCAGACATCATCATGAAGTTGGCCTCAGAAGACCTCGTCACTTGATACTTACAGATTATTTGTTGAAATGCTTCTAGAAATGTGGAAATGTGTGCACCAGGCTTATTTTAGTTAACTTCAGTTGCTTATGATTTTGCCATTTGGTCAATATCTACATACCATTATATATTGATATCTTCCAAAATATTCACCTTTTTTTTATTATTGCTCTAGTTCAGAACAGAAAGCTACGGTACATTTGCCTCAATTTTCATACTGCATTACATATTTTGTATTTAGTAACATATTTTTTGTATTTACCAAACATATACCAAGCAAAACATTAGTGCTCTTTTATTTTCACATTAGCCTCACATTGCCCCAAATGCGCAAAAAATTTCCACCCCATGGAAATTTGCATTCTTACCGCAGTCAGCACTGATCAAGCTCATGATTGTTGAATGATGTTGGTACAATTGGTACAATAACCAGATGATTGTGATGCTGATTATCGAAAGTATAAAAGCAGTCTTATGATTGGACTTGAATGCTGGAGTAGCAATTGGAGCACCCAAAGTGTACTCTTGTGTGCACTTGATAGGGGAGGGCCCGTAATAACTCTCAAGGAAAAAGGGTCATACCATAAAAGTAATATTCAACTTGTTGAATGTAGACGTATTTTCGAAAGTGCAATGATAATATAATTTTAATGGAAGAATTGTAAATGGAGGAAGTGTCATGCACCTTTTTCACATGTAATACAATGGCATGAAATCAAATTCTATTCTTGGAGTCCTGAAAGAGAGGTTAATCCTACATGTCAGTAGTTTGTTTTAATTGGAATGGCATCAGTACCTGCTTTTGAGCAGAGAATCAAAATGGATCTAATATTCATACTGTACTAAATTTCCTCCAATAACGGCAAAGTTTGATGTCCGAAAAAGTTCCATCCTTTGTTTCAATTTTGGTTGAGTGATACCAGTTGGATCACTCCTTTTTCTGCCATCAAGCATTGCATGCAGACACACATGAATGACAATGAGAGGGAGTAAGTAAAATAGTGGCAACTTGAAGTCCCAGACAAGAGGCAGAATTATTTGTGGATTTTCTCATGACATTTTTGTGTTTCTGGAGAGATCATGGCCTCAGGGCTAAGTTTTTTACTTATATCAAGGGATTTTGAAGATTTTCACTATTTGTGCTGAGGGGATGCATGCAACTTTGTTGTTACTATGATGTGCCAAGCTAGGTAAAATTAATCCAAAGAACAATAGATGATTTGGTCATAAAAATCAAATTAAATAAAAAAAAAAAGTAGCATAGTGGGTTTGCTTTTCTTTTCTCTGCAGCTGTATAGGGGTGTGTGTGTGTTTGACTAGTAAGGTTCCCATAGTCCATAAGTGTTCTTGAGATCAATGCAAGTCAAATTTCCAAGTCTTTTGTGTAAAATAGATCATGAACACTAGCTTATTTTTTTGACACTGTGCACTTCTGAATGCTACAGTTTACCTTAATGGCTTTGATTGGTTCATTAGCACAGCACGATATTTCGATCTTGATACAAAGAGCTGAATTTTCAGATGTACGAGTGTATACAATGTAGTTTGAAGTTTGAGACTAAAAAGACACATAAATCATGGATTGCCGTGGGAGATGAACACAAGTGTGAATGTTGTCATGATAATTCAAGTGCATATTGCTCGATCAGGTATCGAAATAAAATTGATACATCTTGGAGACCCGGGCCCTGTCTTATAAAACTTGTGATAGAAATCTATCAATCACAAATCTCTTGAAAGCTGTAATCAATCGCAACCTGTGATTGATTGATTGCAGTTCTCCGTCTTAATTTCAATCATAACTTTTTTATAAGATGGATTTGCATTCAATCGTTAAGTTGCGATTGATTTGAATCAATCACACATCTTCGTAAGATGGGGCCCTGGTATTAGTATTGGGAATCATGGGTAGTCTGATTGAATTGATCTTCATTTGCTTGCCACTGGGGTACGGTGGAAAGCCACAAAGTGCACCCGTCAGTGAATATATACATTGAAACGGTAACGATCGATTCCAGTCGAGATTTTCTGCCTCTGTGTGTATTGACCATACATAGATATCAGTGATAAAGCTGTGCACAGTTTGTTACGGGGATTCTTGAATATGTCCGAGCCAGGCCAGCCTTCCCACTGTGTAGTATTCCTGCGTTACGGGGTCATTAATTCATTCATTATCCATAGTAGATACAGAGAAGTCATCAAGGTATGTATGTTGTGCCAACCAGAAACTTCTGTTGTACTCGGAAAATCTTCAGTGGTACTTGTTAATGTACTGTATACACCGATGTTTCGAAAGGTTTTTATTTTCACAAATTTTGTGAGTCAGCTGCTATTTGTGAAATTAGAGACAGTGACACATGAAAATATTGACTCTGATCCCAATTAGAATGTGATGTACATGTATGTGTACACCCAGTTCAGGACTCCACAATTGCGAATATAACTACTCGCAAAATTGCTGGGAAGTCTCGATTCTTGAAAATTTAGACTCGCAAAGTATATGGCCTATACAGCAGTTGACAAATTTCCATGAAAGGTCCTGCCAACGCATGTATTGCTACTTGCCCTCATATCACATGCTGCAAGTGACTTATCAGTTATTGCCCTCTTGAATTGGATTTGAAGGTAGTTTGAAGAAAATTGGACAATCCGTTAAAAAGTTATGATTTTTTAAAGTTTCTGCACAGTCACTGTTGGATGAGAAGACTACTACAGTGTATGATGTCACATGTAGAAAAATATAAAGAAATTGTAAAGAGAATTCCACAAAATTTCATTTTTTTGAAAAAAAGTGCACATTCCCTTGACTTGATACCAACTGTCAAGGGTAATATTATTCCCCCTGCCTTCTGAAAGAGGCAAGTCAAGTGCTCTATTATTATGTGAGAAAAGTGAAAATATGTTGAATTTTCTTTATACTATCCTTATATTCTTCGCACATGACATCACAAGCTGTAGTAGTCTTCTCATCCGTTGATAGTGGCACTGAAACTTCAAAAATTCATAACTTTTGAATGGATTGTCCAATTTTGCTCAAACTTTCACTGATGTGTTCTACTGATATTGCTGCATTCTCTCAACCCTTATGTATATGAAAGTGGACCTGCCCTTTCAATATTCTTGTAGGAGTGGATGCATGAATTAGGAATCCGTGGTCAACAAAAATCATTGGAGGTACACATATAACTACTAACTATTGAAAGACTGCGACCAGATAGTAAGTTAAAGTGCTTGATGCTGATTGGCTCATTGTTGTGGGTGTGTACACACATTTGCCCGCGTGTGATTGGCTGATGTCCATCCTTGTGTGAGACTTACAAACACGATGACAAGATGATATTCAATTTTTCAGGCTGGCAAACAGGGTTTGCAAATCTAATCAAAAAGCATCATGTTCATTCAGTTTGATTTCTTTTTCATTTTAATAGGCATGTTTGATGTAAATACCTTTCTTTGACCCTCTACGCAGAAACTGAAGAAATGATCGACACATGCTAATCATTGGTATTTGAAAATGCTTTGACTTGTGCAAACCTGGTATTTATTCATGCAATGAGGTTTTGTCATTGATGAGAATTCTCTTTTATGCAAATATTTATTGAATGATAGAACCTTCTTTGGTGTAATGAATCTGAGATTGATAAAATTTTATGCATATTTTTGGAGACTTGTAAATGACCTAAAGCCAAATGTACATAGATAGAAAAAGAAAATATTTTGTCAGTTGGTATGATAGAAAACTTCTTCACTGGATGGTTATAATGTTCAACAGAGTATCAAGGTGCTTGTGATGGTTGTATGTTCTGGTCATAGTCAAATATGCTTTAAGACCCAGTCACATGACTGAAAACTGGCAAGGCTGGTGACGTCACACTTCCAGTCTTAATGTTGCACATGACTGGTAAATCGTGGTAAAGTCGTGTATTGTGTGGTGGCTTTAATGCACCTACTTTTGTCAGGATTGACCTCCACAAAAAATAACAACAAATAAACACACAAAAAAAAAGCAACACAAGTTTGCCAAAGGGCACCAAAACTTACCTTAATCTCATGCTTCATGCCATTCCAAAGTTACTTATTAGTAACTTTTGGGGCCCTTACAGAATGTATGTGGCTTTTTTCGTCAACCACAAATCTTGCCAGTTGATCTGCTTCCAGATTGATTGATCTATTATGATGATGTATGTGTAAGGCACACTATATTCGCTGCAGGTGAGGTGTGAATGACTACCTACAGTCCAGATATCAGTAGGGGCAAGAACATGCAGTAATGGGTTGAAAATATGCAGTGCTGTTCTATGGTATGGTGCATGGTGCTACAATCTATCAGTAGAAGAATGTCATGTTTGTTATGAATATAATAGAATCATGTATTGTGCTGTGGATCACTCTTTATTAAAACTGTGTTTTGGGTTGTGTAGGGTTTAAATGCGACTTCTCCTCCACTCTGGAACCTCTGTTGATTTTTTTTTTTTTTTTTTTTTTTTTTTTTTTTTTGAACACAGACAGTCTGTTACCACATGAAATACATAATAAGGCTTTTTTTTTTTACTTTCCTTGAATAAATGGTAGAATACTGTAAACTGTCAGATTTCTTCAGCCAAACTCATGAAATGCAGTATCAAGGGTGGTAAGACAAGCAAAGTTCAATTCACACTTATGGTGTGGTAAACCCCCAAAAATATGATGTGTGTGTGTGTTTGTCTATTAGTGGGAGAGATATAAACCGGTATATATTTTCCCCCTCCATCAGGTGACTGTATACCACTTGAAGAGTGTTTGATTTTATGTAGGCCCAATACTTTGTAAAGAATTGCAATAGACTTTAGAGCCACTATCCAATCTAAACACTAAACAAAAAGTAAGTTCCCCCTAAAACAAATCTCTGTAATTTATGAATCAGGAACCTTTGAGGAAATCTGAATACATGATTATGTAGCTGTATTTCTCGGCTACCTTTCATGTGAAATTCAGTGGATATCACTTGGTCACGCTTGAGTGAGCATGACTTAAAGTAAAAATGGTCACTTTTTGAAGTTCACAAGGCCAATTTTGCAACTTTGATTTGGTGATATCGAAAAAGATTTCAATTTTCCAGGATAAAAATGCATGCAACGTATAATTTATGTGCTTCTTATCGTACCATGGGACTTGTGCACAAAATTTCACGGTTGAGTGAACACGGGGTGAAAATTACCGAAATGGCCGATTTGACATGTTTCTCGTGGTAATTTCTGTCAATTGAGATTGAATTCGTATGTTGAACAGTTTTTACACACAATTCGCGTAATTTCACGGTTGAATGAGCACATTAAAAACAAAGAAAAATAACAATTTAAATTGTGCAGTAAGAATTGCGATAATTTTGTGCACTGAAATCAAGTGTTTAATGCTTTTTGTATTGTGTTTAATGTCACTGTGCATACAGTAATCACCTGACATTTCAGTCACGCTTCAATGAGCATGTGGGGCTGGAAAACCCGTTTTACCCTATATAATAAAAAAGTATTCATTGTTTTTTATGTTTTAGTTGCAATGTTGGGAAATTACTCTGATTTCAATGAAAAAAAAATACATTTCAATAAAAAAATTACATGGTGACATGCTTCAGTGAGCACATAAGATGAGCAAAGTGTGCGGGTCAAAACCATTTTTCGTGGCTGAAATTCCCATAAGATTTACATTTGTTTTGTTTATGAAGACGTATTCAGCGGTGTTAGCGGATAGAGCCTAAAAAGTGAATGAAGATGCTACCCAATCTGTGTTTATTGCCACAACGATCGCATAATAGTCAACCAACATTTTAAGCAACTATCATCACAATCATCAACACCACATGAACAACGAAGGCCACTATCTCACCACAACCAATATCTGTCTCCAGACCTTGCTCTCAGTGCATATTTGCAGCACGGGAGGATATTGATGTTTAACAAAAGTGAAATTTGGTACCATGTCAATGACCAATTGCATTTATTTTCCCTTGAGTTAATGCATGACTTCATGACGTCACAAAGACATCAAGAATTTAATACCAAAATCAGTTTTCAGTAGCGAGGACAAAGGCCCAGAGATTTAATTTGCATAATTTCTCATCTCTGCCCCAACAAGGGAATGTCATCAAACTAAAGGCAGACCAATTTCCCAGGAATACTTCAATATTTAATCAAAGGTAGCCATGGATTATAAGGGGGGTTTCCGGCCCCAGGTACCCTTTGACGTGTAAAATTTTGAAGGAATGCCAAGGATCACTGAGACATTTATATCGGTCCTAAAACGCAATAATGAAATGTTTTTCAGTTGATTTTAAATGCAGAATATTAAAGCAACACCTGCTGGATGATTTCAATAACATAAATCATTGTTTCATAATGTGGTCATTCAACCATAAAATAAACCACACTGCATGCATAAGCCATTGTTAGCTTTCAAAAACATTATTCCTCATCTTCACATGAACTTACCATGGGGATTATGGCCGAAATGCCAATATTTCATTATGTAGGATACGAAAAGGGTTTCCAGCCTCACGTGCTTATTGCAGCGTGACTGAAATGTCAGGTGGTCACTAATATGCGTGTGGGTATTAGCACAATATGAAAAAAGCATCATACAGTGGATATTAGTGCGCAAATTATCGCAATTCTTACTGCACAATTTAAATTGTTATTTTTCTTTCTTTTTAATGTGCTCATTCAACCGTAAAATTACGTGAATTGTGTGTAAAAACTGTTCAACACACGAATTCAGCCTCAATTGACAGAAATTACCACAAGAAACATGTCAAATCGGCCATTTTGGTAATTTTCACCCCGTGTTCACTCAAGCATGAAATTCTGCGCACAAGTCACATTGTACAATAAGAAGCACATAAATTATACGTTGCATGCCTTTTTATCCTGGAAAATTGAAATTTGTTCCGATATCACCAAATCAAAGTTGCAAAATTGGCCTTGTGAACTTCAAAAAGTTACCATTTTGACTTTAAGTCATGCTCACTCAAGCGTGACCTAGTGATATTCACTGAATTTCACATGAAAGGTAGCCGAGAAATACAGCTACATAATTATGTATTCAGATTTCCTCAAAGGTTCCTGATTCATAAATTACAGAGGTTTGTTTTAGGGGGAACTTACTTTTTGTTTAGTGTTTACTTTTGTGGCTGATTTTTATTTTTCCTGTGACTCTCTGTCAATTTACTTTCTGATACAGGAACAGGACTTCTAAACCTACTGGCAATGAAAATGTTGGATGGTATCCAATGGTAAAGTTTGCAATGAGCTGTGTGTATATATTTCTGTTTGTTTGTGTGAAAATCTTGCTGTATGTTAAGACATTTATGCACTGTTATTTAATTTGCTTTTCGTTGGTTTTTTTTTTATGATTTGAAAGCTGCTCTTCTCTTCATTAGAATTTTGTGTGAACTGGTTCAAGCAACAGGTGGCGGTTGACTATTATCATGAGTTTGGCATCCCCCTTTTTTCCCTGGAGTGACTTTAAAAAGTGTTGGTACACAAGGTTGATAGTATGAAAATCTCAGTGTAAGCTACTGGCTGTATGGCTACAAGCATCTGTATATAATCAATGCAAAAGTGATTTTCTATGGCAGTATAGGGATACCAGTGACCCAAACATATCAAGTTGGATCTCTCTCTCCCTCCTAGTAATCACTTTGATACTGGAAGTTTACCAAACCTAGAGTTTTACTTACATGGTTATCAGCATATTTTACAGTAACCCCAAAATAATGAAAAACCAAGTGTATTACTGTATACAGTCAAGCCTGTTTGTAGCAGCCACCCAGGGGAGACAAAAAAGTAATATATGGCAGGTTTGACCGTATATGCCATATATAGCGAGTCTTATTTTGTGGAAATCTGAACTTCCTAACAACTTCACAAGTGGTGTAAATTGACAGTAGTGGAGTACAGTGAATAAACACAAGAACTGCATGCATGCATGTCACATACATGTCGTGATCAGACTTCATATTTTTTGCTTGTTGCCGAATTTGCGAAAGTCACAAAAATGAAAACCTCGAGAGATAAGATATTGCGTATTCAGTATTCATGATATGATGTGGCATTCTCTGCAATCAAGTGATACTTGCAATAGCAGTGGCGGATCCGGGGGGGGGGGGGGGGGGGAGCAACCGGCGCGCACCCCCTCTATTTTTTTGTTTAAACAGAAGAAATAAAAAGAAAAAATATGGAGGGGGGGCGTGTGACCCCTTTTAATTTTGTAAAGGCGCCTCCCCTTTACAGAATTCCTGGATCCACCCCTGAATAGGAGTGTGTTTAACACTCGAATGTATAAACAGCTTTAACATTCTTGCTGTGTGGTATTATATCTTTGAGACTTTTTTATGTCGCAAAACAAAATACGCAAAGTTATTGCATATTTTCCATTGTTTTGAAATAAATACCATAGCACTGAATGGGAATGATGGTCAGTCATACTATATCTATTATTATCATAGTTTTGTACATTGTGAAATCATTTGTCCTGATATCCAGGATATAAGGAAAATGAAGGCAATAGCACAACTTACACTGACAATCGTGGGATGTATTTAAACCTGTTGAAGACTAGTCCCGAGTATACCCGGGCAGATGTGTATGGGAAATGCGTGTTTTAGCAAAATCAGTCCGTCCTCAACGGTTTAAATATTTCTCTTACATTGTTGTACCTTGAATGTATGAATGAAATAACTAACTTCTCATCAAGGAAATTATATGTGAGAAAAATTTTGATGCCATATAACCCTTCTGAATGCCATATAATTACCCTGAATGCCATATAATTACTCTAAAAGCCTCCAACCATCAGGCATGTATGACCTTGAGCTGAAAAGTACCCATTTTTACCATGTGTGAAATGTTTAATAAAAGAATTAAGAATTTAAAGGACATTCAGAAAGAATAAATGAAACAAACAAGGAAAAAAATTAGCAAAGACAATCATCAATGTATGAACATGTCCTCTGTGAAGTCAGCTTAACTGGTGAAAAAAAAAATAATTTCACATCAATGAATTGTCATTTTATATTGATGAATTGTGCAAGAAGAATGGTTGTACTATCATCGACCCGGGTGTTTTTGGTGGCACAAATGATTAATTGTACATAAGAGAACTGCGATTTGTCACAGAGGTAGCAATGATAAAGTACAAAAAAATAATGATAATAAAGAGACTATACAGATTTTGAATCTAGTGTGCGTTTGTCATTTGTGCATTGTGTGATTTCTCTGTACTGTCAAGTTAACTTTTTGTTTGGCAGTGAAAGAAGTTATGAAGACACATATTCTGCATGTATACCATATACAGTTTTATTTTCCCACTTCCTAGGTTATTCCTAATAATCAGAAAGCTCAAACTAACGCATGGCAGATGAATTGCAAGTGCATGTATTGGGAGATTTTAGAAAAACAGGTAGAAATTTGTTTCAGTGCAGTAAATTGTACTGGCATGTGGACTTAGATTGCACACATAAGGTTGTTGCTATGACGGGCAAGCTCAGAACATTACTTTCCGGTTGTTCAGAACTCCTTTCTTTCTAGACAAGTTTGCAAACATTGAATTATATGGCAAACCTGTTTATGCTCAAATCATGCAGATATGCAAAAAACAAAAAAACAAAACCCAAAAAACAAACAAAACAAACAAACCACCAACAACAGCAACAACAACAAACAAACAAACCTCTGACAAGACAGATAAAAACAAAACATTTTTCAGCCATAGGAGCAGGCTTTATTTGGCACACACAGATGAGAATTGCTTTATTAGGAAGATCTGGATATAATACATTGTCCGTGTACTGCACATACATTGCAGGGCACTGAATATTGCCACACAATGAGTTGATCCCTCACAGTACACTGTACCAGACATAGTAGCATTGTTTCAAGATTCTTTAATAGCCTAATTTCTGTCCAATTCCATTCCACTGAATAAAACATATATTTATCTCATGTTAGCAGACTATAGCTACATATCTAATACAACTTTTCTCTATTTACACTGTGCATGCATTTTGGTTATTAAACATAAATTTTGGCAAATGCCTCCAAAAGACTGCATTTTGAGGCAAATCAAACAACACACAGTTAAGCCACACACGTACAGAGTGCATATAAAGTATTACCAATGGAGGGAACCAATGGAGGGAATAATAGACAATCTGTGAATCTGTTTATCTGTGTCATGTGCTCTACCTGGCAAGGTATGTATACAGACCAGTCCTGCAGAATTAATATTGCATATTAAGTAAGATCACAAACTCAAACACACACACACACACACACACACACACACACACACACACACACACACCAGCATTCTTTAAATCACACACAAAGTCAATTACTTGTCATTACTGCAGGACAACATTTGCTAAAAGACACATAAAAGTGGTAACTCTGAAACAGATTTCTTGCATTTTATAGCCTGTCCTGTATGCATCTCCATTTGAATATTAGTGACCTCTTCTGACCTTTCTGAAGCTCTCCACATTGCTTTACATACCGTAAGTGTCCACAAATCGGAAGGTTAGCTAGCATGCTATCTTCACTCATCACACAGACATCCCAAATCTTGATGATCAATACATTGGAGGATATAATGCCAATTCTCCTTTCTGCATCACAGTGGCTTCATGTGGGACTAACACACATGTACATACGTTGACTGGGTTTGTCTTATACTGCATATACAGTACATTAATGCCAACATTTGTGGGAAATTCATCAATTACCATTACACACCATTAAAACACCTTTGGCAAGTTATACCGTGAAGGGACAAGCAAATTATGATGCCTGAGAAGTGTGCGTTGATTTGTCTTGATACAGATGTCACTGCTGTTTGTCAGTAACAGCCAGTGGCTGTGATACTCCTTTAGGACAACTATAATAATAATAATAATAATAATAATAATAATAATAATAATAATAATAATAATAATAATAATAATAATAATAATAATAATAATAATAATAATAATAATACTACTACTACTACTAATAATAATAATAATAATAATAATAATAATAATGATAATAATAATAATAATAATAATAATAATAATAATAATGATAATAATAATAATAATAATAATAATAATAATAATAATAATAATAATAATAATAATAATACTCTGAAACTTTGAAAGTTGTTAAAGTACTTGATAAGTACTTATACTGAGCATTTCATACAGGGGGGTGAAGCTGGGACTACTCCCTTCATACAGAGGAAAAACACATACAATTTGATATGCACTCTTCTCTTCAAGCACAATAACATTTGTAAACTGATCCATCTTTTGATTCATCTCTTCCCTTTTACAGCCAGTGGAACACACATCTGTCGGGGAAAAATATTGATCTAAACCTACATTCTTGCACTTCTTACAGCAGTATTTCTGTTCAACTAATACTGAAGGTTTGCACCAAATCCTTTGCTGAATGCTCGGAACCAATCTATGAAAAACTTTACTCTTTTTCTGATCATTAGTTAGAGTGGTTCCTGAGGGGAAAAAAAAAAGGAAAACGCATGTGCATGCATTGCAAATCATCAGTTTCTAAAACCACAGGGGCATTATTTAATACACTACACCAAAGTCTATAGTGTTAGTGTTCATCTGTCTCTCTCTGAAAAATTAAACGACAATGTTTTCAAGACATGAAGAGTTTGTTTGCAAAAACCGATAAGTCCATATTTGCCAAATGGAGATATTTGCAATTAAAGGTCAAGAAAAATAAAGAATATAATAAGAAAATTTTTGCTTCTTTTGACCATAACTTGAAAAATATACCTTTATATGTAATGACCAATGTATCATTTAAAAGGTATTATTTTGTACTTTATGACAGAGACCGTACTTCAAAATCTTCAAAAATGGACTTATCGGTTTTTGCAAACAAACTCTTCACATATTGAATAGATCATGGCAAAAATAGTGACACACTGTTTCCAGAGGTATATACCAAATCCTCCCTAGAACTTACTTGAAAAGTTTAGTGCAGATCCAAAGTATGTGTTTATCTTTATGTTAGTCTCTTGGAATTTTTTTTCTCAAGAAAAAAAAAAAATTAAAAGACAGACGATTGTCTTGGTCCATTTCCTCATATGATGCAATGTTACTGTTACCTACTGTTACCTTGTATACTTTTATTAAACTGATTTACACATTCATGACATACATAACCCACAAAGCAGTTGCAAAAACACTCATAAAGATAAATTAGGAGATGAAATGCAAGATGATTTAAAGCGCTTTCTTTTTTTTTCTCTCAGAATACTATCTCATCACAGCAGAATTAACCTACTTCTCAGATTGTCAATCCCAATTCATTTCTAATCCAGAAGATCTCAGCAAGACAATAATTGAAGTGCATATACAGTCAACCTTGCCTATTAAAGTTGAATCTATTTCGACTGAAGAAATAGCTCAGACTTAGAGAAAATTCAACATTAGAGGGATTAAAATCAATATAATATAAAGAGAAGAGGACTTGAAAAGGCCTTCTACTCATTACTTGGCTTATGCGAGGTCGATTTAGGCAAGGTTGACTATATTCTAAAACTATAAATCATTACGTTATTTTTCAACTAGAGCACTCAAGTGTATGTAAGTTATTATGAAGCTTTTCTATTCACACTAGAACCTCCGATATCACAGAACAGTTAAAATATGACTATACGTAGATATTCAGTTTGATGTGTGAAAATAATGAGTATTGGCAAGCTTCAATGTGTTTGGTATAAAATTAGCATTTCTTATGAGAATTCACTTTAGCCAAATCAGTAGGCCTACTTTATTGTGAAATTCACAAGCATATTACCTACATGTGGTGTTGAAATATAATTTGACAGTGATCAATTGCTACCAGTATATCTCTCATGTAATAAATTAACTGAATAATGTAAATGCATAATATGTGTACACTGAAAATATTGCATCAAAATAAAACATCTGGTGGTGCTCTGTATACACTGTACCTCACATCTTATTATACTGTATCCATGTACAACTCTTTCCATTGAAAGTTTAGATTTCACACATTTTACAAAAGAAAAATATACAACTTCAATTTGTATCTTTAATCTAAACAACAGCAATCAATATAAATGTTTCTTCCTTTCAAATTGCAAATTAATGGTAGACCACATACAGCAATACAAGTAGATTTTGCAAATTTATACGTGTGAACATAATATCTTCATATTTTTACAAAAGGAATCAATAATGCATTGTGACCTTAGCAAATTCAGCTGTAGCTGAGATGGAAATGAATACAATGAGGGTGGAAAAGATGACAAATGTAAATAAATTAAGAATAACTGATCATATCACACGAAACACATCATTGTTTTGATATAAACAAGCTGCTGTGATTGAGTTTTCATCTTTCATAAGTTTTAGACAAGGCAGCAACCCAAATCTTTAACTACAATGTATTCCACGACAATTATCAGCTGTATAGACCGATTCTGTGACACGCTATGTGTATTTTTGGCATGGGCAGCGCCATTACTGCGGTGTCTCAGCCGACCCCCTCTCCCCCACCCCCTTCCGCGCGCGGAATGAAAAACTGATGCATGGTTGTTTTAGCCAATGAGCGTCTCGTACTGAGTGCGCGAATGCTTGCTTAGCGCGTGAACCTTTGTTACAAGTGCGCGATAAACATGTTGCCTGGGGGGTGGGGGAGAGGAGGGGGGGTCGGCTAAGACACCTCAAAATGAGCTCATGGCTGCGCCCAGTGCCACAAATTGTCTGCTGCCCTCAACGAACCCGAATCGGTCTATAAAGAATTTGAAATTGCATTCTGCTGGACATTTTACAACACAATACAAAAGCCATGACATATATGTCTATATATGAATAAAACTCTTTTACAACATAAAGTATATATCATGATCTGTGACCTTTAAGTGCAACTTTCCCTCATATACAAAACTTTTCAAACTTATTCACTGGCAAATGTGACTTTGCATAATACGGTCATCCATTGGTTGGCAAGTGATTTCATGGTTTGATGAGGTAGAATCCCAATTGAAACAAATTCATGATCATATTTCTGGTAGAGAAAATACACAATTATGATTTTTATGATAACATTCATAACAGAATCACATTGCACAGTTTCTGCACTAAAATTGATTGGCCTTCATTGCAAACTATTGCGAGTGATCCAAAATCGACTTTTTCTTTTTCTCAGTCAAAATTGGGGAATGCTTTAAGGTCACTTGAAGATGCCTTTTTAGCATTAAAACAAATGAGACTACAAATATCCAAGAGCAACTTAATGTTTCACGACAAATGGGGTATTTGACCCAAAGTGTAAAACACTCTTTAACCTCCTGCAAAGACCGGAAATTTCTGGGCTTCCTGACTTTAGAAATTACAGCATACATAAACTGAGAATAGTTTTTGTTTAATTGTTTTTTGTTACACCATACAATCATGCCTGTGTGTCTGGTAAGCACGCAATCTGACAAGATGAAATATAATATATGAAAACAAAAAATCAATACTGATCATGATATCGCACAAATTGTGTACCTTGCATGAACTACCTTCCATTCCATCCGTTTACACACAAAAAATCAGCACCACCCTAGTTAAAAGCTATGCGCACAATTCAAGCAGCACTGCCATTTGTGCAAGAGTACTCGGTGATACTTATAATTGTGGGTTAGTAAGGTGTGTAATATTACAGTCAGTACATGTGCATAAACTAACAAGTTTCAAATCTGCACTGCACAAGTGATTACACAAGCACCATATTCCTGATAGTGACTATACGACCATGCAGAGTGACTACCAGGTACAGAGACTCCAACTCTCCCGTTTTCAGCGGGAGATCTCCCGCCGAAAGCCCATTTTTGCACAATCTCCCGTTCTCCCGTTTGAGATTTGATTTCTCCCGCCCTGGCTCTGTGTCTCCCGGTGGAAAGGATTTCTTACTTATTTCTATCGTATGTTGAAAAAATAAGCCTTAGATAGCACCAGAGAACATCTAGAACCCTAGGAACTTCGCGCTTCGCACACATCAACTTGGAGTCTCCCGTTTGCTAGGAGTTTCGGGCGGGAGAATCTCCAGATCAGAAGGTGCTTGGGGTTGGAGTCTCTGCAGGTACAGTCAAAAATTGTAGAGTGCAGTTCAAGTACTCAGACTTCTGATGATGTTGTTGGCTTGTACTGGTCCAAGTTTGTGAAAAATTGCCAAAATTGTAAACCTTAGCTGTGCAACCTCTGGAATTATTTCTGGCACTCTCCATTCATATATAATATATGCATAGAGTTTACTTTACAAGATTTTTTTTTTTTCACTTCATTTCACCTAAAAAAAAAAGAAGAGGAAGTTTACCAGTGATGGGGATCAACCACATGAGCTGATATACTTCAATCATCCTGTATGTTTATTCACACTGATTGCAAATTTGTAAAGGCTACATTTAATCTCATAGCATCCATATGTGAATTAAGACCAAATTCAATGTTTCAGTGAAGTGCAGTTTGGAATTTTCGCTCATTCATTGCTTATTTCAAAACGTTGAGCTGTATCCTAACATACCCTATCTACTGTGAATACTTCTTTGAGTGATGCCATACATTCACGTGAACCAATAAGTCCACATTCTGTGGTAAGGATTATCTGCTATGTTTGCTTATACTACATCAAATGTGAAAAACAAAATATCTCCGAATACGAGTTTCATTTCATCTCGGGGAAGGGCACAGAGATATTAACAAATCATTATCATAGTAAGACCTAATTTTACTCTTTCACAAAATGATGGACATATTCATGAGCTGAATTACAGTCATCTTCCACAGTTTAAACATTTTCAAGAACGACTTGATCACAGACTAATCATGAAATAAAATCACTCTTACTATACATTGTTCACACTGCACTCATACAGCACGAGGTAACAAGTAGATACCTTGTCTTTGTTTTGTTTTGTTTTTTCAAAATATAAAGCACCTGGTATCATTTTGGTCTCATAAAATAGATGTTTCCTTTTGTAGCACATATCATTCAAGAGTTCTAGTGTTCTTTGACACTGACACTGTAAAGGAAAGAGAGAGAGAGATTATGAGAGCGAGAAAAAAAGGATAAATCTATTGAATATCAATTGTTCAATTACACTGTAAGTAGGCCTATGGTAACACTGAAGGCTAAAGATGATATATTGGTCCTCATACATTTCCTCTGTGTTTGAATTCCAACTAATATTTGGCAAATAAAAGTTGAACTATAAAATTTCCCCTTTAAAATGTCAAAAGGGCCTTTTCAATAGGTCAAATAGGACCCTCTCTCGATCAATCCTGATTTCGCTGCATCTGACCTTTGACCCCTTGGAGATAATGAAATCGTTCTAAAGTTTATGCAATGGACTCTGTCCCCTCAGTAAATTGCACTTCTACGCTGAAGTCATCGCAGTAGATTTTCCTCGCCTTGCTCTTGTGCGGATTGTCCAGCTCGTCACGTGGCAGGAAAATCCTGAATGATCGAGGAAAAAGGAAAGTGTAAGTGAGATGAAAATACCCTTTTCCCCCAGTCATTTTATATATAAACCCAGTTTATGCTGTGAAAAAAAAAAGTCAGACATTTTGATCACTCTGTGTCCATTAATATTTTTTTCATCCCCATCTTTCAAAACAACAGTCTAGATGTAACTTCCATGTCAGTCCTGTAAAAAAAATGCATACCTTTATTCTTTCAGAATTTATTGAGCACAGACAGATGTTTAAATAGTCTGGATTTTGGATTCTTTTTATGACATTTCTATTTGCCAAAGCTGCTGCTAAACCTCATTGTCCATGTCAAGTTGAGCTGTGATCCCAAGAACCTGTCCGCCCAAAGAAAAAACAATACGGGCCAATTGCTCTCTGCTGATCACAGAAATCAAAAGTTCTTGCACTTATAATTTACGGATGCATTCCCGCAAAATTCTGAGGAAAGCTTGTCAGCTAAGAGCAATTGGTCTGGACTCTTCTTTTTTTCTCTCTCCGGGCCGGCAGGTTCTCGGGACCTCACCATCACTTGACTTGACACATACAGTGAGGGTAAGCAGCTCAAATAAAAATATCATAAAAAGAGTCCAGGATCTATTACTAATATTCAAAGTGTACCATCACTCTGTGTTCAGAGTGGACTGAACAATGTGACTAGATACCTGCAGTAAAATCAAACAGTGGAGGTTGCGAGAAATGGCATACACAAATAAAAGCGAGCAGTTTTGGAAGTCAAGTCCTTTCTTATCTATTCTTTTCAAGGAACATTGATTTCTTCTTCAAACACAATTTTAAACTACATGAGGATAATATCACTGCCTTACAACTCTGGCATTAGTTCATAAGTTAGAAGTATCACAAATATTATATTTTGGTTCATTCAGCAACTGTAATTCCCTCAGCCTTGAATCAAGTAATCACTAGTGAATTATTACAACCCTACATTAATTTGATGCCCTTGAAATAATCTATTTATTTTTCTTCATTTAAGAATAATAGGAAGTCTGAATAATACTTGTGTGATAACAAATATCGCTATCTTTTAGAAAACTAAATGTGAAAAAGTCAATTCCCCCAACTTCTTTATTTCCAAGAAACTTTAGGTGTATTGTGCTGTTAATTTGCATTGACTCAATTCATCAATACACCACACACAAAACACACACACATGTGTGTATGCATTCATCTCTTTCTTGCTATACACACATAGACACACATACACACAGAGACACACATATAAACATACGTATGACCAATATATGCATTAATTACTATCATTATGTTTGCATGCATGTGTGTAAGTGTGTGTGCATGTGTATAGCAAGAAAGAGTGGGAGACATGTGGACATCAGGAATAAAAAGACGCAAGAGAAATCAAATGAATAAGATCCAGAAACCACACACCTGTTATCTTCGATGAAACCCGTATGGAACCAGAAGAAGAAGGCACAATTGTCATAGTCCTGAGGAACTTTCTGCAAATAAAAAAAAAAAACAACGACAAACAAGAATGTAACTTCAGTGTCTTTTGAGATCACATATTAATCAGACTGTGTAATGTAGAAAAACAGCATACAGTTTGAGTGATCCTAGAAATGAAAATAATTACAATATTTTCCCTTCACTTTTTCTGAAAAATATGCAAAAAGAAGAAGAAAACAACAAGATATAACTCGCATAATTATACTATCAATTTGTCTCTCCTTATCATGAATGCATTAAAGAAATAATAGAAATAAATCATTTGAGAGCAGAAACAGTGTCTATATAATTCTCCTGCACTGCTCGAGTTTCTTAATGTTATATTGCTGCACTGTTTGAAAGATTTAGATACAAAGATATCAAATAAATACAAAATACATGAAACTGATCAGAATACTGTAATGTAATGAACGTAAAGTATCTTACTGAGCAGCGAATGCTTAGTACGAACATATTGCAAATTTTTGATTCCCCAATTTCTTTTGGACAAAATGTTGGTGAAAATCAGGGTTCGCCACTGCCATTAGCAACATTTAGTGACTTTGAGTGATGTTTAGCAACAACTAGCAACATTTGAGCAAATGTTTGCAAAAGGCAATTGCGTGGTGACTATCAGTTTCCCTTTAAGTTGAGGAAGAGCTGCTGTTGCTACAGCTCACAAAAACCTGCCCGAGTATCCCTATCAGGACTCATTTTCGATCAAAGGGTTCAGGACATTTGTTGCATCACAGTATCTTTCACTCACCCTGCTGGTAGACTTGAACCTGATCTTCACATCACCATGTAACACAGGACAGTGGTTGATACGAGCCGACAAACAGTTTGATGCAGGGTCGTAGATTACCTGCAGGCCAAAACAGAAAAAAAAAAGACTCATATCTTAATGCAGACAAGTATACCTTATCAAAATACTGTACAAAATGCACTTACACATTTCAGCAACAGTTTTCCTGCTTGTAATAACAAAAAGTGACATAAGAGAAATCATCTACAATATAACACCTACATATATTGCCTTCAAGTATTCCAGGTTATACTTAACCTGTTAAGGACGGAGTGATTTTGCTACAACACGCATTTCCCATAGACAGCTGCCCGAGTATACTCGGGACTCATCCTCAACGGGTTCACATGTTGCTACTTTTACGAATATCAATCGACTTGTGAAACCTGTGACAATCCACTGCATAATATGTTGTATACAGTTTATTTGAGCAAATACAATGAAAAATAATTGAATTCTACAGAGGGAAAAGTCTTTTCCACTTCAAATTACCTGGCAGTTAAGACCATTCTCAAACTGGCAGTCAAAGATCTTCTTGTTGCTGCAGATGACCTCGAAGTAAAGGTCACGGCCATCACCCTTACCAAGGCCTACATAAGACAAACGCATGATTCAGAGGATGATAACATATAGATACAAACAGGACAACAAAATAGATAAGACAAAGATCCCTTCACCTGTCCAGATTTTAAACACCCGCATGAAATGTGATCACACTCAAACAAGTAAAGCATATTGATATTTGTTTCTAATTCTTGCCTTCTTGTACCCATACCATTTCTTGTACACAGTCTTCATACCTACACATTTTGATAAATAACATTGGGTGACAAGGACAATTAAAGGCTGAAATTGGTATCTGGAAAAGCTAAAGGAAATCTAATTCATTCTTCATGACAAATAAAAGTGCCCAATATGCCTCAAATATAACACTGAAAATGCAACAGAATGGCTTTTTCATCAATTTATCCTAGTTGGATTAAAATTTAATGTGTATAGGTGAAAATTAAGATATTGCCAAAAATCATTGAAAACCTCATGTCATAAATATTCACCTCTCAGGTTTTTGATTCTAATATTCTGCATGACCAAGTCCTTGGGCTCTGGAATCTGTCCCCCAAACTTGAACTTGACTTGTTCAAAGTAGTGGACATATCGACTCTGCAAATATACATCAAACAGACAGAAATAGACTGCATTATAAAGATGTCACATCAATACAAAAAATGCTACCATCCTAAAAGACAGAAATAACTAGCTTTATAAAGATGTCAAATCAATGAAAAACTCCTACCATCCTCAAAGCAATATGGCAAAACAGAAGTGCAAAGGTAAAGAAATAATGCAAAGAATAGTACATAATGTCACACATGTCAACATTGATGAGGTAACTTAAGAGACAATAATAATTAGTCAATCATTCTGTTTTTTCTTTTAATATTTAGCTCTTCTACTGTTTGGTTATTTGATTCCACCAATGAGCTTTCAAACGGAAATAATTGTGAGGCAGATATGCGATACATGCTAGTATGTAATCGGTGTCTGTGAGATGATATGCCATGCCATGTGGAATGACACCATTTGAGAAGCCTGTCACTTCCCAAGCTGCAACTTGAGAAACTTTTTGCAGAAACATTGGAGGACAGAACTCATATCAATTATCAACTGATGAGGGATCTGTGTCACCACATTATAGAAACATACAGCCTGCTTCCTTGGCTTGAAGATTGTGTATGTTCATGAATCTGTATTACTTTGTAAGACTGCATCGTCGGATCTTGTTTTGTTTTTTATCTGTATACATGGACATGCTGAAGAACAGCTTGAATAGAATGAATGAGTGAATGAAAGAATGAATGAATGAATGAATGAATGAATGAATGAATGAATGAATGAATGAATGAATGAATGAATGAATGAATGAATGAGTTAACAAATGAATGAGTGAGTGAGAGAACAAATGAAAAGGTTAACAAAGCTCAACAACTTGAAGGCTGTAGTGAACACTGAACATAGGAGTGTTTTTCATCTTCTTACTACATTGTAATAATGTATAGTGTGCATATTTTTTTTTTTTAAATATTAACACATTTTTACCTCAATGAGCAAGATCAGTGTAAAAGGACTATTACATTATATGAATATCACAAGATGCATGCTAATACAGGGGCGGATCCAGGAATTCCACAAAGGTGGGGGGGGGGGGCCCGCAAAACAGTTTATTTACCACTTCCTAATTTACTCAGCTGACAAGCAAAAAAAAAAAAAAAAGGCCTCAATAGGTATTTTCTCATGCCACTTCCAGGTTTCTGTCAGCTGACAGGCAAAAAAACAAAAACAAAAACAATAACAATCGGCTGACAAGGATGGTTTCTTTCCAAAAAAAAGGGAAAAAAAAGAAGAACTAATATCATTAAAGGGGAGGGGGGACACATGTACCACCTTTCAATTTTTTTTTCATTTCTTTTACTTTAAAAAAAGAAAAGAAAATTAAGGGGGGGGGGGGGGGTCACATGCCCAATGTTCCCCTCTTGAATCCACCACTGCTAATTTTATTATATTGCATGGCTCAGGACATTAATGACATCATGATATTCAGATAAATTGAAAGTGAGACTTTTAATTTGAGCACTTGACGTTAATACCACGTACAAACTATGCTCATTTATCAATACATCCATTTAAACACAAATACAAAATTATACTGATTTCCACAGTAAATCTAAATTTGAACATAGATACATAATCAAACAGACTTAGTTTACAAATTAAACCAAACATTACAACAATTTACACATGCAGCACGAAAACAGTATGAATGTCACATCAAAATTGCCTATAATGATAAGCAAGGAACATATTGTGGTACATATACTTGTACATACATGCTGCATGGTTTGCAAAGAAGCGAAGAAAATGATTAACCCATATCGGGCCATCTACGGGATATTCCGTAGTTCGTCCAAACGCTGCAGGGGCCATATACGGAATATCCCGTAGTGAATAAAATGATATATGAATGACGTCATTGACTTCCGCTGAGTACTATGACTGTACTATGCATTGAATGGCAGCATGTTATATACCATATTAAAGAGATTTTTTTTCCTCTTTCAAATGATATATAACTTGTCTATATTTCTTTCATTGCTTGCTAATAAAGAGCAATTGTTTGGAGAGTTGTCTGTTTATCGGTGTGTGTGCGCGAATGGTGCTGGGCCACTTGGGTGTTTGTGTACACAGGTGCGTTGGCCCGATATGGGTTAAGGAAGAATAGAAAAAATCTGTAGATATATTTATAAACAATGCATATTGATACACACCTGGCTTGGTGTTTGGACTCCCTGAAATTTGACTCCTTCATCCAGATCTGTTCTCCGGCTGCCAAAATACTCTAGACTCTCCTGTTGGCAAATCAGTTTGAAAATCTCCGTCTGATATCACATGTTTTTTTCTTCATTTATGAGAGAAGTACAATAGTCAGAACATGAAGCTAAGGAAGGTTTCCATGAACAGATTACCCAAGCTTAGTAATAGCAACTTATCCTATGCAGTCTTGATAATTGGTGCCAAAATTTTGACACTACGTTTGTTTCACAAGCCACTTGTAATTTTGTGTAGAAACTATGGCCACTGAATATGTCATGCAGGAAAGGTTTGACCAAAAGTTGAACCTTAGAGAAAAATAAACACTGCAAATAAAAGAAAGCATCCAGGGCAGCCCACCTGCTCATTGTTTCATCCATGGTCTGTGAAAGTAGCTTTTAAAAATACTGTTGCCCGCTTTTACAGGTAACAAGCCAATGTGACAGCATTGAAAAGTACACCGAAGTTAACACAGTGGGGCCTTGATTATCCGGCCATGTCGGGACCGGCGGGCGTCCAGATAATCGATTTGGCCAGATAAGAGAGATATATGCTCAAATTTGTAGCATATCATGCTAGGGTGAATAACAGGGAGGAATACCTCCCTGATACCTCCCTGGGTATAGTTATTATTACCAATTCACTTCTCTTCTGATTATCTGTATGGCATTGTCACATTTCATACTTCATACATTGATACAGAAATAAAACGAAACACAAGTTAAATATTCCTTCATATATTGTTTGATTGATATTGAATGACAATGAGATTGGTAAAATGCTACTCATTGAATACTGCTACTGCATTGTACTGCATGACGCAAATCTCTGTACGTGTGTGTGTGTGTGAGTGTAGACATTCAGTGTATTCAGACAGAGCATGCCTGTACTGCAGCCCACCTCCCCAACTCATCCACAGCTTGTACTTTATCCCCAACAGTGAGCAGCACCGGCAAACTGGCAATGCACTCCTTCTTATTCCTGTATTTTCGTTATTTACGGGTCAATTTTTTTCGTTCAAAATGTAAAATGGATGACCATAGAATTTCTCAATAGAATATAAAATTGAAAACTTTAGAAAGGATAGAGAAAATTGAGTTCACTTTGAATGGTGTGCCACAGGCAGATATCCTTATCATGCTCTTACATAATACGACAGCTGCTGGAGTCATCAAACCCTGGCTTGGCCTCCAGGTTTGTCATGCCTGAGCAGAAAGTTTATTTGCAATGGACAAATACTTCGACTCCCAACTCCCAAATGAAAAATCTTTAACGAGGTATAGCACCCCACTTTCTTCGTGGAAGTTGGGGTCTCGCCTCAAACGAGGGATTGACGGCATGTGTAACTACTGCTGTGCACTCAGTGCTAGTGACAAGCGCGGCACTAGTCATTGACATCATCTCACAAACTGACTTAAAAGTTACAGTCAGCTGCAATGATGACCCGTCATGTATTCGCATGATAATGGCTGAACATGTGTTTGTTTTAAGTGAGATTCAGCAGTGAAAATACTGAAAACATGAAAAACAATGTCAGCCAGTAACCGTTTGGATAACAGAGAATCCAGATAATTGGTGGCTGAATGATCAAGGTCCTATATTATATAGAAAGTTAACTGTTAATCTTATTCACGGTAAGTGAAAAATTTCCTCACCTTTGCTGTCCTGAAAGCCTCACTCTCCAACAGCCATGTACAGACAGCAGTCCCAGTACGACCTTTAACATCAATGCACAAGAGTGCAGGTAAAAGAGGACATATTCAAAAGTCTATCTCATACAGAATATTGCCAAATTCAGCTAACAAATGCTAACCATGCAGGAATACATAGTTCTGATGAGACTACTTCAAACATACTCTATCAATATTTGAATTTGTGCTCATTTGAACATATCATATGATTAAATTGTATATTTACATGGTTCATGATTGCATGATTGCATTTTGTTTTAGAACATTTCACTGTGGCATATAGTACCATAGAGAATTGCTGAATAATGTATTGAAAACTACTGTAAGTTATTAAAAATTGGTATTTCTGGTTATTTATATTTTAGAAAGCTGATGATATAGATTCATATCAAGCTATCCTGGCTAGAGTCATTCATGTGTGGCTGGCACTGAAATTTGCAGCATCATTCTTTATTTTCTTTTTTCAAATGTAACATTCCTTTATTCATTTTTCCTGGAGAGTTAATCTAAATTTAACTATGAGCATATTCTGAAACAAACTAACAAAAGAAAAAGACAAACCAAACATGGTGGTTACTCACTTCATACTAAATGTACTGCTGCCAAAACAACAAAAATCCAATTGAAAATGTCTAAAACAATCCATTCCGTCAGATATCTATAGAACTGCCACATGATGCAGTAAAAAATTTTGTGTCTACACCCTCACACCACTCTAGATTGATAGTACATTCTCTTTACTTTCCTTACAAAGACTGTTGAGTAGAAGTTTGCCTATCTATCATCTGCATCCTCACCTTTGCCCCCTTTGCAGTGAATGAATATGATGTTTTCAGGGTCGGATTCCATCCACTGTTTTGCTGTTTTACCAAATCTCACCAGCTGCCTGAACAGGAAATATGATGATGAAAGCACAACTTTCTTAAATATCTATATCATTTCCTCACGTATAAGTCAAGAGTTAACCTCAGTACTTAATTGAATCGGCAATGAATTTATAGCGAAGAAACTCATGACTCAAGTATTTACAAACAGTAGAATTAACAGAGGAAATGAATTGGTCAAATGACCGCATATGTAATGTCATTGTGGCCATTAAAGAGAAAAAGTAGATTTATGGTCTATATATCCATCTATCTATCTATCTATCTAACATCTTTCTATCTTTCTACATATCATTCCATTTATCTATCTATCTATCTATCTATCTATCTATCTATCTATCTATCTATCTATCTGTCTTTCTGTCTATCTCTATCTATCTATCTATCTATCTATCCATCTATCTATATATCTATCTAGTTAATCTATCTATCTTTGTACATATCATTCCATCAATCTATATATTTATCTATCTATAATTCTATCTCTATCTATCTATCTATCTATCTATCTATCTATCTATCTATCTATCTATTTACAGGTGACTTCCATTATATTAAAGTCCTTGGTACCAGCAGTTTTCTTTGTTACATTGAAATTCCATTATGGCCAAATTATAAAGCATATAGAGATACAGATAATAATTTGGGGACCTGAATTTTCACTTCATTGTAACAAGAGTTTCGTTGTGACCATTTTCGTTATAACTTGAATGCACTGGACCTATCTAGCTATCTTTTAATTTATCTATCTATCAACCCATCTATCTATATATCTATCTACCTACCTATCAATTGATGTCACTATCTACCTACCTATATATCTACTGTTATCATCTATCTGTCGAGCTAGGTAAGGTAGGTGTATGAACACAATTTATGTTTACTGGAAGAGTTCCCTTTAGAAGGATATATTTTATGTGAAATATAACTCACTCTAGTCGAGGTACATTGTGGTCATCTGTCTGCACCCGCACCACCTGGTAATTGAAGTAGGACTCATCGTAGTGACGCTCACCTGTGCAGAGAATGATGATGAATTCTTCAATATGGTTTGGAATGTGCTTGTTAAAGGGAGAGAACCATGTTTCTGGTGTCAATATTGGTTTACAATTTATCTACAGTTATGTGACCTTTAACCTCCCTAGTGCCTTTACTCAAATTAATCATACATATTCATACTTTGTTTCCTCCACGCAATGGTATTTTACCATTTATCACTCTTCGATGAAGCAATGTCTGGAAAATAGCATTTTCAATCAACATGCAGTGACCTCACTCCAAGTTATTCTGCAAAATTTTTCGTAGCTTCATTGTATCACACATATTGAAATACAAGGGGAAAAATATCAAACATGACTTGGAATTAAGACTAGGATGCTTACTGCACATGTTGAAGACTTTGTAGTGGCTCGGGTGCTTAGTGTTCAGGAAACGTGAGACCTCTGTGATTGGGTTCCTATATATCGACTGCTTGCCCGACGATGGGAATGATGATGCTATGATACGATCTGATGGTGAAGTACACAAAAAATCATTTTGACAACATGTCTCGTCATTCTTGGCAAAGTTAATTCTCAGTCTGCAAGGTCATTAGTTGGTCAATAAATCTTTACTTTATATTCCAGTCTGGACATGACCTTATACCAAAGCTTTAAAGATGGGCCATCCCTTTTGCATTCCTTCCCAAATGACACAGAACATGATATATTCCACCAGAATGACAAGACTATAGTAAAGTTATAACATTTCTGTGATATTTGAAGGTTGTTAGCCATTAAAATTCAAATAATGCACAAAATGCTAACTGTAACGAATTCTGTGTACGAGGCACAGCTGCATATACTAATCCTCCTGTGGTTGCAATATGATACTTATACTTTGAACAAAAGATATGCATGTTAAAGCTGTCAGAAAGGAAGAATTCACTAGCTTCTTTTAATTTCTATCTATGGCAAATAACAACACACCATTTACATGAACTACATAAGTGCATCATACAGGTCTGTAAAACCAGACTAGCAGTTTAGATATGAAATGTATTTGTAGTATGAAATAATTATTCGAATCTTAATGGTCAATTTAACTCAACAAAATTAGACCCTCTTGAGTTCAAAATTTACAGGAGGTTTCCAAATAGCGTTTTCTTCAATACCTTAGTGTTCTCACCAAATTTTCAAAAATTTGCATGCAAAATGGATGACCTATCTTTAAACATGTTTTTACTATGGATCCATAATGATTTTACAGAAAGGACTTTCTTCTGGTAGTCTCCTTCTAGTTGATGACCTTTGATGACATGGGAACATTTGGCATTCTCAGTTTTTCCTTAAAACATTCTCCACACTAGAAAAATTTAGAAGGCACAAAATATCATCAAAACATGCTATTTTGTGTCTTTCTTTGTCTATTTATATAATAAATTTGTTATTGTAATGATATGCTACATGTATGGCTCATTATTTTCTTATGTTGATAAGCCTATAATACTGGTAATTTATGAACAGGTGTTTTAGCACTGCATTGAAGTGTACACACCATCCATGTGATATATAAACATTACTATCATGCAATTATTCTTAAATTCCTTCCAGTTTTAATGCATTGCAAGTCTGCAAGATCTCATTTCTGTCAGCCATTTTGAATTCCTTGAAATCACCTCTGGCTTGTCTTTTATTTTCTATGCAAGAATTTGTTCACTGCTATCCGTTAAAGTAAGTAAATAGCAATTAAAGAGGATGGGAGTGAATACTGTGGGATTCCTCACAGACTCTGTGATTCCTGTTTAAGAGGAAGTTATGTTAGGTGCAGCCTTGTGGCTGTGGATCATGCAAATAAGACCTAGGGGCCCTGGGAACTGTTATTTCAATGCACATTTCAATGCACAGAGGGGAAGCATTTGGTCAGCTCAGATCCTACTCAGCCAACAGCATTGTGTTTTCATGTAGGCTACAGATATAGGGCATGCATCACTGGAAACAACTTATCCACTATAGTGGTTGCATATAAGGTCAGTTAACCCGTTGAAGATGGACTAATTTTCCTGTAACACACGTTTCCCGTTTACCCCAGCCCAAAAATACTCAGGACTATTCTTGAATGGGTTAAACCGATTTTACCCAATTAACCAGAGTACACTATTAAGACGTGAACAAATATATATTTCATTCAAAGCTACTGTCTACTTAAATCTAACTCAGTGAACAGGAATGTCATTTTAAGTGATACTATATTATGTACCCATGGAGTATTGAAAAAATATATTTGCCAAAGGATATATGTTCTCATATCTGCTAGCATGAGCGTAGTCAATTTAAGTTCACCAAAAGTAATTGATACAAAACAAATCAATGCAAGCATTACCATGACCTGGCCAAAAAATGTCAGGGGAAAAAACAAAGCATGTGTCATCAACTGTGTCTTGTGACCACAAACTTTAATAATAACTTCCAAGGGAAAATGCTGATAAGATGCAAGATGGGGGTGTGGGTGGGATAACTGCACTTCGAATTCAGGCTAAAGTCTGGTCTAATATTAAAAGATCGTAACAGGAAATAGGTCATTGACCCAAAATAGATCAGGGCAGGAAGTGGGTCATTGACCCATGACCCAAGACATTAATGAATCTCTGCCATACATCAGAGGCAGGATGATATAACATTCGCTGATCTGCTACTGACTAGACATTTGGATGTTTGGTCACATTTCAAACAGGATGTTTAAAGGTATTTGATGCATACAGAGAAACATGACGAGACAAACAAGCAAGGATGTATATCAACAAACATATGACATTACCAGTGACATAAGTAAGATCCAAATCAAAGCCGTCCTTTTTATACCGCCTCTTGTTTTCTGAAACCTAAACATCCACCAAAAAAAGGAGACAAAAAAAAAATGTTATTCACACCACGCACACATACACAACAGGAAACATGAGATTATAACACATGAATCCCATTGCCCAATATCTAATAAATGACAGTCCATGCTTGAAAGTATCAATTCATACAGTAATGTTTTGTGGTGAAACAGTTACCAGGGCGGATCCAGGAATTTCGTAAAGGGGGGGGGGGGGGGCACAAACAATATTTCTGGTGCCACTTCCGGGTTTCATCTCATTTTTTTCTATTTCTTTTGTTTTAACAACAAATAAAGAGGGGGCGCGCACCCAGTGTGCCCCCCTCTGGATCCGCCACTGGTTACTTGTTATATACCCTCATGTATGCATGGAAAACCAGGTACAGTAGGAACAACAAGCAATATATGTGAGGGAGCTAACTTCTTTTTTGACTATAATCATTTGATTTTATATCTTGCAAAATTTTTTCTTTTCCTAAGCAAAACGAAGCTAGGAAAATGAATTTTAACATCATCTTCACAAAAGATTTTGATAACAAGAAAGAGAGCTTTTCAGAATATATTTCAAGTGGTCACAAAAACCACACACTCATACATCAGCATATACGAGAAATGACTGTATGGTCAAACTTGTGCTTTGAATACCCTCCTCAATGTATCATAAATTATTTTCTGTAATCATTACACAAAATAGTTGCACTTTGCACAATTAAAGGGATGGTACAGTTTCCATTGAGATGGGGCTTCAGGTTTCCCATGTTTTTTGATGATGATTTTCAGAGCTAATGAGAAATTTCTTATGAAATATTAAAGAGCGTATAATTCTAGGAGGAATTCAAAGTTTATTTGATGAAAATTGGTTATGAAATTGCTAAGATATCCAAAATAAAGTGATCCTAATAAAAGGTGGAACCCATCTTTTATTAGGATCACTTTGTTTTTCTTTGTTTTTGGATATGTCATCCATTCAAATCTGATATTCATCAAATAAACTTTGAATTCCTCTAAGAGTTGTATGATCTATAACGATTCATAAAGTGGTTTCTAAGTATCTCGCAAAAAGTTACAAGCTGAATCCTCACCTCCGCCAGTGCCTATACCATCCCTTTAAATCTTGTCCTTCAAGAATTGGCCTAAAGCTATCCATCATTAATTGCTTGTCATCACTATCATAATTGCATATGATTACAATCATCATTATTATTATCATCATTATCTCAGCCTTAACATGATGATAATCAGCATCAGCATCATCACTTTCTCTTAGCGACTCTTTAATCTATCTTCTCCCGCAATTTTTTGGTGACTCATCCCATGGTTTGGGAACTGAATGCTGCGGTTTGCTGGAAGATACTGTAATTGATATGGATGCGAGTATTTTTAGCTCTCGGAGGAATCACAAAATCACATGACTCACCAGTTTCCTGGATGCCTTGGTAACATGTCGTCGCTCGCTGATCAGTCGGCCGAACATGAACACTCGCAGGACACGGCACACATTCACAATCCTGGAGTCATATGGGTGGAACGTGGTAACTATGCAATAATGCTAAAATTCTTTGCATGTGCTGTTGTGTGGTTGAACATATAGCATGAACAGGTGACTGAATCTAAACAGCTAGAACAATCTTAAGAATTTGATCATTTGTTATCCTCAGACAAAACCATGCCACAAAGACAAAACAGTCCATAGCATTGCTGTCTCTATAACTGGGTGAATGAATGCAATTCCCTCATGAATATCTTTAAGGATTTCCTTTGTGACATCACAATAAACTGATGAGTTCAGTTCTTTCCAAAGTTTCTGATTTAATTTGAAGCTATGACAAACATCCATTCTAACATGAAAAAAGCAAGATTCGTTCCTGAAAAGGAAATTCAGAAGTGATTTCAAGTCTAATTCATGTACAAGATGATCTACTTATTACAGTGTAACATTGTACATTATTTATAGTGTTATTAAAAAGGGTATCTTTGCTCCATTTTCATTCATTCATCCATATCCAGCTAAGAGATGCAACTCAGAGCTTACCATATTACTACCATATCATTTGACTGCAAACTGCACAATGTAAAAATTAAGAGTTATAGGTCGGCAAAATTTATAAGGAACATGGAGATAAAACCATTTTTTCTCAGGAAAATGAAGTTTGCAAATATGGTGAACACATAAATAGCTGAAAGAATTGATATGAGGTCACTTCCTACAATTACACGCGTATCTCAGTACAGAGAATACTATGAATTATTAACTTGTCTTTGCATCAGAAATCACGTATGACAGTTCAAATTTCAGTTCCTACATGTACATCTTTAGGCAAATAGCCAACTCAAACAAAGCATCACAAAAAGGATGACAAATAATGCTACCTACACATTTTTATGCGTGGACAAATGTGGACTAGAATCAGAAGCCTACTGTGCCTCAATACAAGGTCTTTTGTATGATTAAACGGCCTTCTGGTGGAAGATTAATCACACGGAAACACAAATGGTGCACATGGGAGACAAAGACGTTATTAAAGCCACTGTGTTGTATAAATCAAATGCTAATGGACACGTACATGTTTCTGGCACAATCAGCCCACCACACATTACTCACTTTCCTATATCTGACTTTGCTCCTGCGAAGTCAGCAATGACGTACGTCCAAGTGACTGTTCCAGTGATAATTACAATTGCCAGATCTAGAAGATCTAGTTTGTTGTGGAAAAACTCTCGTCTGTGGGAAGGAAACAAATAACTTGATAAAGAGTTTCCCATCAATCTCCAAACAAAGAAAATCACAGTCCCATAATAGACTGTTTGACCCAAAAAACATTAAAAAAGGCCAACCAAACTGTTACATATAGAATAAGTAAGACTAGGAACTGATTGAGGTGAATTACTCAATATTATTTCCTTTCTTCAAAACTAAGCGGTTATGATGAATAATGATAGAAAATCTCATATAACATCAAATCTTTTCAAAACTTGCATGGCTGAAATGCAACAGGAAAAAACAACCACAGACAACTGTGTGGTATACTAGCATCATTTTCACACAAATAACGGGACACTGCTTGTTGAAGTAATGGATAGGTACTCTTTCACATGTTTGTTTTTTTCTCCAGTTTCTACCATATCTAATTTGAATATGATATGAAGTAAAAGAACAGTATTTCCCAACAGATTAAGCAATGAAAAATGCAAGTGCACCTGTACTCCTGTAATATTCTTTTCTTTTCATGGACTGGGTATGGCATCTTCTCACAGAATCACAATTTAGGGGTTTCATCTTTGCAACACATTAAAGTTAGAATGCAACAAGAGCTTGTATGTTGAGATATATCATCCATATGAGTGGTATGGCATGAAAGTATACAATACTGTGAGCAGTTTCTGTATGATATCCCGTCCATATCTTACTCAAGCATCAACATTCCTAAAGTTTTCTTTTATCTTTTGTTTCAGTAGCAATCATTTCATGCAGGCAATGATAAACAGATAAAGGATTATATGATGTGGCAATGATATTTGAAATTTGATCAAAAGTATGAAAATCATTTTTGTGCACTTGACTTGCCATGTTTAGACTTTTTTTTGGGGGGGGGGGTGCATGCAAGTAGATGCAAAATTAATGTTCACACATGATATATGTACCAACATCTAGCTTTGGCAAATTGGGAGTGGGGAACCTATGTATGTTCTGGCATTCAAAAAAATTGTTGATCTTTTGTTTTGCAGAATTTGGTAAATGAAATAAATTAGTAAGGTTACTGAATTTTGTTTTGCACCCAAATGTCGCATGACTGTCTTCTCTGTTCATGAAATCATGATAGCCAGTTTACTCATTGTTTAAGATCGATACAAGTCTCATCAACAGCCAGATGAAAAACAGCCTCACCAGTTTCCCTCAGGGCCTCTTCCTGATGAGAAGTGTTTCATCCTACCCCAGAAGTAATCAAGTGAAAGATTTATGAGAATGATATCCTTCTATGCTAGATATATTTATATTGAAAATTAGGGAGATGGTGGAATGACAAGAATTACAGCTCTGTTACTCTGTTACATGCAGCCATAATTGTGTTCCCTTTAAAAAGAAATTTCAGTATTTGCTTCAACAGAAATTTGGCACTGCATGGAGCATTAAACGCACTCATATGCAGAATGAGCCTCGCAACTACATAGCAGAAAGAGAAATGTTCACAAGGATCATGGTATTTTACCCCTTGGCAAATATCCTGAGACAAATTTCAAGGAAGAAGTACACCCAGATACAGAGTGAGAAGATGTCGTAGATTTCCAGCGTCGACTCCTTCTGTGGATTGATGATGATGTCTGCGATGACGATTGCGATGTCAACGAAGACTAGAACCACTCCAATCAACCTGTGGGATGAAGAATGACCAATTTTAACAACTTGAAATGAGCATTCCAGAGAATTTATACAATTTCACATCATGAAGTACATAAATTGATAGCGCCATGTAGGCCTACAGATTTGTTTTTGTTTGTTGTTGGTTTTTTTTGTGATCCTTGAGCAGACAAACAAAATACTCGGAACAAGGATGATGACATAGGAGGCTCAAATATTTCAATATATAATGTAGCAATGTAATTCCATTAAAACACCACTTGTCTAACAAGTTCACCTGTGTAGAATTTATGCATGCTTTCTTATGCAATCGTATCCCCCTCAGCTTAGTCATGTCGTATTGTTGTGTTTCTGCAGTTTTGTTCCATTCTATTCGAACTATTTTTGTGTTAAGTATTTGTAATTACAGTAAGGTAAGTATTTTTAAAGAAACACTTGAGTGGTTCACAATATGCAAGCATTGCTTTTTAGTGGACCTCTCAGTTCTCTTTTTTCCCCTCTAAACATAACTTGGTATTTTGCCAATATGTATGCATATCTCTATTTGTCAATTTTAATTTCGCACATTCTAATGTATATATGCTTATGATATAATTCCTGATTTATTGTGTTATGTTTTGTCGGAAAAAAAAATGAGAATGAAAATTAATGAATTGAATTAAATTGAATCTAATTCTGCTTTCTTGAACATCCAATCATGCATTCTTATGTGAAGCTGCAATGTCATTCTTGCTCATTGTGATTTGATATGCATTTTGAAAACTTTCTTATTCTTCATCACAATTCAGTATAAATTCTGAAACTCTGTACCCAATGTAACTTAATTCATAGATGCTCAAATGCAAAAGTCTAAAAATCACCTGGAGGTCTCCTTTAACGGACGCACATAAGTGCAGCTGGCCCTTGGGTAAGTCACGGATGCAATATGACACAACATGATGACTCTTTCTGACCCCGTTTACAGTGCGGGGCTGGGCCAAGCCGCGGCCGAGCCCAGCCTCAATAGCGGGGCCGAGCCCCGCAATTTTGTCCGTTTACACTGCAGGGCTCGGCCGCGCTTTTAATTCAAACCTTTCAATGTTTTGTCGTAGTGGCGCTCTGCTTGAAAACAAACGCAATTTGGTATAGTCTAGTTTTCAGACCCTTTGCCAACTGGATTCCGTGGCGACAAAGTCGCCGTTCGGGCAAAGGCCTTTGCCGAAGGAAAAATCCTTTGCAGGACAAAACCACCTTAAACTATACTAGTTTTCGACGTTGAGGGGGTTAATATCCTGAATAGCGAAATAGTACGGGCAGAGGGTTTGGAAGCCAGACTAAAATTGGCCGCGCATTTGGCCCAGTTTGCGTTTACACTGAGAAAAGGTCGAGACCACCTCCAGAGCGTGGCCAAATGCGCGGCCAATTTTGGCCCTGCATCTGGCCTTTTGCGTGTTTACACTGAAATGAGGCGGGCTCGGCCACAGCTCGGCCGCGGCCGAGCCTCGCACTGTAAACGGGGTCTTTGACATGCAACCCTAACAACGGTTTGGGAATTTAAGCTTCTACTATTACCCTTCAGGAAAGGAACAAAGTCAGAGGGTGGGGGCATGGGGATTTCATGTAGACAATAGAAAACAAACTTTCTTTTCAGAAAGGCCATTGGACATATTACAATCATTTAAAGCCTGTGAATCTTCTTTACTGCTATTCCTGTAAATTTCATGTAAAATGATAAGCACAAAGAGGATATAATGACCAGCATTTTGAAGCTACTATCTTTTGCTATCTCTTTCTCTTTATCATTTTCATCCTTTTTTTTTCTCTTTTCTCAAGACAAATTTTTGATTCATCTGAAGTCTGGTCACCTTACCATCTTACATGATATAAGAGCTCCAAGACAGCATGGAGATGTGAACTGTGGGCAGACTACACACGAGATGTGAAAATGTCAGCATACCCAGTATATCCCTGAGTTAATTGGGTCGAACGTAACAGAGATGGGTTCATCAGATGACATAGTCTCATCAAGCCTCATGTATCAAAGATTGTTCCCAAGTTACATCTATCCTATGTGGATATTTTAATTCTTTCTAAAGCCCTGACTGATGCATATCTCCGGAACAATGTGAATGTAAACAAAAAGAGTGCTAGGGACAGTTTGATTTTTTGTCCAGATATAACCTTTGCTGTACAGCATTTCTTCTTTTTTTAATTATTAAAAGCAACTCTTTTACAACAGACCTCCTCTGAGAAATAATGACTGAAAAACTATTTAAAAAAAGGCAAACAACTGAGAAAGCAACCTTTCTGTATATCATGCAATCTCCACAATAAAAAAGTGGCCTTTGATTAAAAATAAACAACAAACAAATGATTTGAGGTTGCCTTTCATGCAGATTTCACACATATTTTCTATATGAGAGACACATAGCACTTTTTTTAGTGGAGAGTGACACTGCTTGTGCAATATTGACATTAAGTGTTATGTCCCTTGACTAATTTGTTTCAGTATAATTATGTTGTAGATAACATAGATTCAGCATCATTGCCAGGCAATATTTTCTGACTGTCACACTACAGTGGTCAACATAAACTCACAGATGCCCTCCACTTGAACTCTCCCATTAACTGCTGGCAATTTCACTGCATGTAATATCAATTAATGCATGGCATTAAAGGTAAAGGTCTTAAAAGAGTAAATGTGCATTACTTGATGTATTGTTCTGCTTGATGATCCACTTGTGCAATATCAGACAATCATTCATTTTTTAATCTTCATTTGTTCATGTTCTGATGACGCAGAAAAGCACGATCCGGTGACATGCTAGTGTGCACCCAAATGCACTGGACTGAAACTAGGTGCTGTACTGTGTCAACCCCTATTTTTGCCCCATTTGCTTTCAGTTTACAGTATTTTCTTTAAGTAACTTTCATAATGGAGGTCATTACAATCATAATTACAAATGGGGCAGAGAAACGCCTTGAGCAGCTCTTACCTCACAGCTAGATGCTCCACAAATTTCCTCACTTTCAACTGTGCTCTCCTGTTTGATAAAGAAAGATAAAGACTCTGAGATACAATGACAGCTGCGAATAGACTAGTAATTAATGAGTGAAAGGATCAATTTATGCATCTGAGATAGATTTATTAATGAATGTATTTATTTGATGAGCAAACAGTCATGAATAGATAAGCTGGTAAACAAACAAATAAAAGTATATTCATACATACATGTACAAACATGTAATATATTACATATGGGCTGTGACGCGAGAAAAGGGCCCTTAGCGCTGCTGCGCGCAAAGGCCACAAAACGGCGCGGAAGTTTGACAAAGCAATACGCGCAAAAAAGATCAGCCAGCTAACTGCGCGCACATGCATATAGACGCATCAAAAAGTGACAGGATTTGGACAAAACATGTGTTTTTGAATGCCGTAATTGGGGCATTTAGGAGTGGAATTTTAGAAAAAGGTTTGCATATCGAAATACGTCAGAGTTCCTTCTACAATGTGGAGGTGAAAACTCAATTTCAGTATTCAATGCCCTAAGGGCCCTTTTCTCGCGTCACGGCCCATATAATTCTGTGTATGAAATATTAATGTATTGTATATTCATATTGTATATAAATATAGATACAATATGATTAAACAGCACTAATATTTCATACACACAAGAATATCTCACCTATTTACGAACCCTATACATACATACATACATAGACACATACATGAATACAGAGATGAAAATAAATTACATAAATATATGAAAATAACAAAAACATAAATAAATACCACACAATATCATACTGGCATATGAACATAAAATCCCTGCATTTATTTCCTGGTACAAGGGGTAATCGAAAACCTCTTTCTGTCATGGATCTCCAAATTTCTCTAGAGGTTTTTGATATCACAAAGTAAAGATGCAGCCTATAGGATATTATGATCATAGACAACTGCCATACATTTGTAAGTTAATGTGAAAGTTAATGTGAAATGTGTAATGTGACCTGTGAAAGGTAATTTACAGGTCATTATCCTCTTCGTGCAGTTTTTTCTGAAAGTTTAGTTTTGGTTTCAGATACTAGTCTTTGTAAAACCCCCACACATCAAAAGGAAATGAACAATGGTAGCTTAATGGCGATACTTGATAACTGACCACTGTCAGGAATTCTCAGACATACTACATCCAGTTAAATGCAAGTCATATGCCTGCCATATAAACTCGGTGAACTGAAACCAAGGAAGGTTTCCCTTCCACCTCCCCACTGAAACTTTCATTGTGTCCATTGGTTCTCATGAATCTTGATAATTAAGAGGCCTTAAAGGGATGATAGGGCCTACAGTATTGGTTGAGGCAAGGATTCAGCTTTTATTAACCTTTTGCAAGATACTTAAGAAACCACTTTAAGTAATGTTAAAGAGGATACAATTCTAGAGGAATTTCAAGTATATTTAATGAAAATCTGTTTTGAAATGGCTGAGGTATCCAAAAACAAAGTAAAACAAAGCAATCCTAATAAAAGATGGGTCCCATTTTTATTAGGATCACTCTGTTTTTTATATATCTCAGCCATTTCAAAACTAATTTTCATCAAATAAACTTTGAATTCTTGTTAGAATTATGCTTTTTCCGTTCCATATGAGGTTTCTCATTATTTCAAAATAAGTATCATAACAAAGTTGAAATCCTGAGGTCCCATCTCAAAATAAACTGGACTATCCCTTTAATTTGTGGCTTTCATTGTCTTCACACTGAGTATCAAAAGTACCCAGAGGAACCACTGTGTATGTCTTTTCATCCTGGCACACTTCGACAGGCATATGATGAGGTTTGTCATCATATAGATACAGACAGATTCACCAACTTTATTGTGTCAGTAAATATCCATTGTAATACTTGTAGACTGTTGTGTTGAAAAGCAAAACTTCCACTTAATTTAATGACAAATATCTGCACTCTATTCAGAATTTTTTTCATGAAAATGAAAACACAGTTTACAGGAAACTAAAATGATCATTAACCAGTTGAGAAATGGACCAGAGGATTACAGACAATGTTTGATTTTGTGTTGGTTTATTTTTGATAAGCATAATTGTTGACTGAACTGTACATCAATGTTCAAATGGAAATACGCATACACACACACACACACACACACACACACACACACACTTGAAGGGGAATGCAACCCAAATACATATATGTGGATGGAGGTAAAGCAGAGAATAGAATGAAACAATGAAATTTGAGGAGAATCAACAATCTGCTCAAAAGTTATGAATTTTCAAAGTCTTGGTACAGCTACATGTACTGCCAGCTAAGAAGAGCTACCAACAATTTGTGATGGACAATGCAGATCTATAAAATACAATGTAAGAGAATTCAACACATTTTCATTTTCTAGCATAATGATAGAGCACTTGACTGAACTCTTTCAGAAGGCTGGGGGGAATGTCATTGCCTTTATAAACATAATATGTCTGTAACAGGTGGAAAGAATGCTTACTGTAACAAATTATGGAATTTGTTGAAGTTTCTTTATATTTTCTTTTTTACTGTCCATACACAAGTGACATCATGAATTGTCGTAGTCTTTTCATCCAGCAATTGCGGTCTACCAAAATTTAAAGAAGTTGTAATTTTTAAAGAAATTGTCAGATTTTCCCAAACTTCATCAATGTATGCAGCTAAAATTTTGCATTGCAAATGCTCAAAATCCACATACACTTTGGGGCTTCATTCCCCTTTTTAAAGGCACTGTTTACCATTGGGAGCAGTGATTTAAAAAATGTTTGAGAAACCCAATAAATGTAGACGGTTTAGTCTAGAAACAATTTTATTGTAACTATTGCTCACATTTTGCATATTTAACAATACTTAACACTGATTATACTGATTTTTTTTTTTTTTTTTTACACTGCTTGTTTCTACCCCTAACTCACATTTTAGAACTAATTTGAAGCACTAAAGCTGGGTTTTTGTTTCATCTGCAAATGGTAAATAATGCCTTTAAAGCCATCCTGTCTGCATCAAGAAACCTCTGAACAAGTTTCACCCTACTCATAAACCAATCACTTAAAGGGATGATATGGTTTTGGTTGAGATAGGGATTCAGGTTTTAACTTTTTGCGAAATAATTAGAAACCATAAATGAAATATCAAAGAGTATACAATTCTATGAGGAATTAAAAAGTTTATTTGATGAAATTTGACTTTGAAATGGCAGAGATCTCCAAAAATAAAGTAAAACAAAGTGGTCAGGACTAATAAAAGGTGGATCGCACCTATTATTAGGACTTCTCTGTTTTTGGATATCTCAGCCATTTCAGAGCTTAGGTTTATCAAATAAACTTTAAATTCCTCTAAAATTGTATGCTCTTGAATACTTCATATAAGTGGTTTCTAATCATTTTGCGAAAAGTTGAAATGTATGATATTTAGTTTATAGTTTGTTTGTTTGTTTTTTTGTTTTTTTTTTGGGGGGGGGTGGAAAGATTGGTTGGGTGGGGATGGTTTGAAAAAAAACCCCACAATATAGTAATTATAAATAAACAAGCAACTGCACACTAATAATCAAGGGACACTCAAAGCAGAAAGTGTGTACAGAGTGCTGCCACCTTTGTCTCACAAAATAAATCGAAACACACACTCAGGTACACGTGAGGCTGTGATTCACACACCCCTCCTCATCTCTCCTCCGTTTCTCCCTTGGGGGGCGGGGGAAGGAGGGTAGAAACAGTCTGCACACAGCTGCAGTGCACTATAGGCCTATAGCATTATATAGCACCCATCACACGCATACACTGAAATGTCTGCCTTCCAGTAGACAGATTTTCACACTCAAATATTACATGATTGATACTTCCAAGGATACACGCAGTATAAGTGTCACTTATATTGCACACACATACATCCCACACCATCTTTAGTGAATGACATGATCCACTCAGCTGTCCACTACGTTTAAAGGTACTGATGTGAAGAGGGATAGATACACTCGGACTATAACATGGATGCAGGGAAATTCATCATCTCCTTTAAATGAATACTTAATCATTATGCCTCTTTTATGACAGCAAGAAAAGAGTAAATATTGCACAGCATCATTTGACTTGAGGACAGGCAAGAAGCATGAGAACAGAAAATTGCCATACAACTCAGTTTTGTACCCTTACAAAGAGACTTTTTTTCATTTTTTTTTTCTAAACTATGAAAGTTACCATAGGACTCATCCGGCATTTAGTGGTAATCTCTTTATGTACATGAAGCAACTATGATGTCAACTATTTCATTTAATTGACATTGGTGATTCTAGGAATGTTATGTTTTTTCTGTCAAAATGTAGTATTCAAGAAACACGCCTAATCTTTAGTGCAAGAAAGAACAAAAAAAGCAACAACAAAAAATCCAAAATAGGCAAAAATCACTACGATCATTCATCTAATTCACTTTCATTTCCAGTTGATTATTAAAAGTATGATGGAGGTAACATGAGTCTCTCTATGTATACATAACCCCTCTTACATTTATTGAAAGCAAAAAGAGGGAAAGACATTTGCATTGAGAAGAGATGAAAATTATTAGCAAAAATTTTATCAAGATTTACCCAAAATAGTAATAACAATGAATCATAGCATATCTACCACTCATGTATGATTAAAAAAAGCAATTAACAAAAATAATGATAATACATGATAAAAAAATCATAATAACATTGAATCGTGAGTCACACACTACTTAGTATTCTCCTTTGCATGTAGGATTCTAATGTATATACACTGTATATAATATATATATATATATATATTTTTTTTTTAACCATGTACAGTATACAAAAGACTTGACTGTGTATGTGTGTGTGTGTGTGTGTGTGTGTGCATGTTTATGTTTACTCTTTGTTTAGGGTATCGTCGATAAATGATCACAGTCATCACATCTTTCTATACCCAGACGTCTCTCACCGGCCGGCTGTCTCACACACAAACACCGTACCGTGAAGGAATTACACACTTCCTCCGCTAATCACTTCATTCATAACATCCCTGGCTGTGCGGTCAGATTAGGGAAGTGTGAGTCTGAATATATAGAGACACACACTGGGTCTGACAGAAGAATCAACAAGCATACAAACACAATGTTTGTCCTATGATATCACAAGTATGGGAAAAAAACAAAAATGATAAGTTATTCCAAAATCCTGTATTCAATGTCAGAGAAAAGGTCAACTGCAGCGTCACACAGTTGGTTAAAAAACAGGATGTGACAAAATGATTATGGACAAGGTGACTTGGATAAAGAAAAAATGACAGCTTCTATTCAAAGAAAAATTGAACACTGGTTCATTCAAAGAAAGGCAAAAAGCACTCTTCTGCGGTATATTGAGGATCAAATTTCACCTTCAATGAATCATCATTATTTGATCTAATAGAACACATAGAAATTTAAAGACACAAACAATTTGTGTGGTATATTGTGGATACCCTGACAAAAATGAAAAGCTGCAAAGCTATACAATACGTGGAACAGGTTCTTGTAGGTAATGAGGTACTTTGAAGCACAAATTAAATCATTTTCATCAAGTCAGTGTCATGTGTTTCACCTAACATTTCTCAGCCTCTTGCTTTGTGAGAATCTGTAGCAATATTGTTCATTATATTGTTATTTAATCCATTATGTTTTACAGCACACACCTTTCATTTCATGAGCATAATATCTTACATATAATAGCTTGTCAGACAACTTTGTGAGTGTTTAAGATTGTGACTGAGAACCACATAAAATGAGAAAGGAGAAAAACTTAGTGATTTCTGACATGTACTTTAATAGCAATACATTTGTGTTGTGGGAGGCAATAAACTAATTTTAATAAACTCAACTGAAAATTGAACATATTTGTGAGTCTTTAATTTTGAGAATATCAGTCAACTCCTGAATTTTGCAAAATGCACAGTGCCATATATACACAGTACATTGAAGGAAGTATTTGTAGTCTGGTTTAAACTTGTGCATAATGGGAATTTTCAGATTAAATCAAATTCTGAAGAGGTCAACCATTTTAGCCAATAATTTAAACTTTGTACCATACTGGGGCATTAACTGCTCTTATCAAGCTCACTAGCAGCTGTTCTTGCTTTATGACTCACGTTCATAAAGGGAATCTCCCACAAAGAGCCCCCTTTGTCTGTGTATTATAAGTCTGCTTAAATCTAAGTACATACCACACATAATTCCACAACTGCAATCTCTTTTCCCATAAAGTTATCATTGCTAGGTTATTCTGACAATAAGCTGGCACAATGGGTACAAGTTTCCCTTTCTGTTTCATGTCAAGTAGAAAACTTACTTCGAACTTTCATGCGTATCAATCAAACAGTCAGAAGGCAGTGACAAATGCACCTCATCTATTATCAATGTGATGTGGTTGCCATAGTGATATCATGGTATCATGACAGCACATGGATCTTCAAATTCTCATTACTTTCTTATTTCATGTCTAATTCTTTGTGGAAACTTCTTTTTAAAAAAAAATATCTGTTTGTTTGATATCTGTTCTGTTCATAAAAGCCAACGTGAAGTGGTATTGCACTTTAATCAAGCAAAAGCTGTGAGACGAGAGATCTGTGAGGGAAATGGGACGTTGAAGAATTTAATGATTTAATACTGACGAGAATGTCGGGGAATTAGCTCTAGCCAGATGTTCCTGATGTATCCTCTAATGCCCACATGTGCTAGAAAATAGAACATAGTCTGCTACACTGATAACATGCTTCTAAAACAAGAGCCAGTGAGTCAACTTTCATCTGTGTGCCAATTTGAGACTACAAAGACCAAGATATTAACTCCTGATAGGCATAAACACATGGACCATGACACATACTGTAAAACGAGGAATGTTCATATGCATTTTAATTTTGCGAGCGCCAAGATTCGCAAAATTTCTTGTCGACACTATATGCATTGAAAGCCAGTGGCAATTCAAGAAAATTTCATGAAATGAAAAAGGCTGTTGGCTCCAATTCGCGAAAATTTCGTGCCGCAAATATATCATGTTTTACAGTATATTGTTATATATCATCCATCACTCCTTAATATAATGCCTGCCATAGACAACATTAACAAATCACAAAACTTCAACAATGTTATGGATTATATGGTATAATTTGCAGAAATGAAGAAATTGAATTTCCATGAACTCACTATGCACAGATATGTAGACACAACTGTGTATACAGACACAAACAGACTTTGCTGGGGTCATGGGAGAATGTAATTCAAGTGAGTCTATGATTATGTCAATAATCATTTTCTTAATTCAAGAAAATAGGGAAACTGATCTGATACATGAATCATAATGTTAAAAGATTGAAAATCCACTGGAATTCGAACCCCAAACCTCGGAACTGCTGGACTAGTACTCTTACCGATTGCGCTATGGAAAACTCTAGTATGTTGTTCACCCCTGAAACCCCTTATTTTTCACTGCTTGTGAGTAAGGAAGTTATAATAAACCTGAAATAAACCTAAAGGATAGAAATACACTTGGGGATAAATGCGAGGGATCACCAAAGTGATGCAGTTTTATGTATAAATTCAACCAAAAAGGGAAACTGACCACAAATATACAACATTCATTGATGAAATGAGCAAGAAAAAATGGGATCCATTTGCATTTGAATTTGAGATTAATAGATTGGTGCTCTTACTGACTGAGCAATGGAAAATTACGGGATTTCATGGACAAATTCATTTAACGCAGAAATTTTTGTGGTATATTAAATTTCATATATTTTGCCCTACTTCTGGCTAGTGTGAATTCTAAAATCCATGGAAATATCTTCACAATTTTCTCTCCACATTTTGCATGGATTGACAATTATGCAGCGCGAATTCACACCCTCCAAAAATATGTTATTGAGCTGCTAAGCGCAAGAAATTAAAGGGTGTGTGCAGTTCTGGTCGGGGTGAGGATTTAGCTTTTAACGTTTTGCGAGATATTCAGAAACCACTCTATGGGATGTCAAAGAGCATGCAGTTCTAAGGGGTATCAAAATTTTATTCGATTAAAATCGGTTTTGAAATGGCTGAGATATCCAAAAATAAGGTGAAACAAAGAGATCCTAATAAGGTTGTGGCATGTCGCCTTTTATTATTAGCACTTTTTTGGATATCTCAGCCATTTGAAAACCAATTTTCATCAAATAAACATTGAATCCTTCTTAAAATTACATGCTCTTTCATATTTCATAAGAGGCTTTTCATTATCTCACTTAGGAATGTTCAAAACAAGAATCCCCACCTCAGCCAGTACTGTACAGTCCCTTTAATCACATGAAAATATTGATGTTTACAGTACTATACTAAGGCTTTCCATAGATTGCTCAGACAGTTAGAGTACCAGTCTAGCAATCTGGAGGTCTCAGGCTGAAATCCCACTGGAATCACATTTTCTTAGCTAATTTTTATTCACGTAATATATTCAGCAAAATTCAAAACTCTGTTTGAAGGGTATGGCATATATTAGAAACTGGTTCAAGACTTACGCAAGAGGTGTGACCGGCATCAACTTGGTTCCCTGTTGAAACTGGACACTTCCGTTGGTATCAGCAATGGGCACCTTGACCTCTTGGGGGACCTTTTTCTGTCTGGCCTCAGACTCTGAAAAGTCCGCAGGAGAGCCATCGGAATTCTGCATCATGAACGGAAGAACCATATATATTATCATCTTAAAGCTTTGTAAGAGTTTGTATTTAAATTTTTTTTCCTGAAAGTATAGCCAAGTTTACAAACTACTGTACGAGCTGAAATTTTCGCGTACAGATATTTTCGTGAATTGCTACTTGGAGGACATTTTCGTGTGTTGTTAATTTCACAGTTGCGAGGGTCTCGCGCGTTTTTGTTTTCACACGTTGTTATTTTCGCAGTTCAAAGGCGATTCGTGAAATTTGCGAAAATAAAACCACCATGAAAATTTCAGCTCGTACAGTACTTGTTGTTTTGGGGGTGGGGGATGGGATTTTTTTCCTTTGTGACTACATACCAAAGTTTGATCCACTTGATGTCCTTCAGAGATCTATCGTGTTACTGTAAAACAAGAAACATTTGTGAATTTCACAAAAAGCCAAGATTCGCGAAAGTAAAATGCATATGGAGGTTTTTTGTCTGCAAAAAGCGTTAAGTGCCAGTTGGTTTTATGTCATGAAAAAGGCCTTTGGCTCCACTTTGCAATGGCTTAATGCTGCAAATGTTTCTAGTTCTCCAGTCTCCACAACATTTTATAGCAAACATATTTTTGAAACCATAGTTTGTATTCTTATAATCAAATAAGAATGATTTTGAGTACACCAACTGGACACACTAAAGGTATCAAATTCTAATGTCAAAGGTATGGTTGCCATTCTGCTCAGACAATTGTGAAAAATGCAAAGATTAAGAATATGAAAAGAAACTAAAGAGGCTGCAGAGCAATATATGGGGATAATAATGAAGCTGAGGGGCATAGAGAAGACACAGGTAAAGAACAACAAAAAGTGAAAAAATGAGAAGACACAACAAGAAGTAAAAGAAGACAGAGGAAGGGAGAAAAGAAAAACACGAGAAAAGGAGTTCAGATCAAAAGCACATGATACAACTTCCAATAATACTAATCAGATGTATTTGTCCAATTATTTTTCAGGGATAATCAGCAAACTTCCTGTATATCATGGAGATCAGATACAAGAAAATAATTTCAATTACAAAGAAAATTCAAGCAGGCTGTGGTTAAGAGTGGAATATTGCACACATCAGTGCTGTATTTTCCCTAAAATGATTCTGATAATCTTCAGTTCGACTTTGATCCCTAGTCAGATAGATCATTCCAAAGTTCAGCTGATATGTTGGAGCACCAAATAGCTGTTTGTACTGTCTCTTTGTATCTGAAGTTTATTTCTTCTTCCTCATTTTTCTTCACCCTTCACCCTTTTGAGCATCAGTTTGTATAAATGGCAACGTCAAGGTATGTCATGGGTGATAATTCTTTGTGTAGCTGTGTACAAGGATTATTGAAATAGAGAACTCAATAAATATGTTTGCAAAACATTTGAAACAACATACAGATTACAATCAAAGTGCAAAACCCTGTACCGGTAATCAGCATGTTATGTTGGCATCTAGACTTTTCAAAAGTACCAAAACTTGCAGCAGTCTGTAATAATTTATTCACTTGCAGATTCTGGAAAGTTGATATAACTTTGCCATTACTTATGAAATATAGTATTTCTGTTCAAACTTTGCCATCACTAGGAATATCTAAGACACATACAAATATCTTACTCTGGACACAGCTTTAAGGAGACAGTGAATCGAAAATGTATACAAAGCATTGTTGACGCCAAAGCATAATGGAATAATATTACATCACTGAAAATGATAAGGAGACACAAATTTGCCTCCTTAATCTAAAGAAATAATTAACACCTATTGTCTCCCTAAAGTGGCATCCAAAGATAAACAAGGAAAAGTAGAAATTACGCGGTGCGTAATATATGTCCCCGCCGGAAGTAGCATTTTGTAGCCAATGTACAATACAGGTCAAAAATCAAGGTCAAAGGTCAAAGAAGGCAAAGGTCAAAATTCTGTGTAAAGTTTTGAAGCCCTCACCTAGTGCCATCACATGAAGCAAATGGAATCGAAATCGGGTTAGAAATGGCGAAGGAGTAGCATTTTGTAGCCAATGTACAATACAGGTCAAAAATCAAGGTCAAAGGTCAAAGAAGGCAAAGGTCAATATTCTGTGTAGAAGTTTTGAAGCCCTCACCTAGTGCCATCACATAAAGCAAACGGAATCGAAATCGGGTTAGAAATGGCGAAGGAGTAGCATTTTGTAGCAAAATGTACAATATAGGTCAAAAATCAAGGTCAAAGGTCAAAGAAGGCAAGGGTCAAAATTCTGTGTACAAGTTTTGAAGCCCTCACCTAGTGCCATCACATAAAACAAACAGAATCGAAATCGGGTTAGAAATGGCGAAGGAGTAGCATTTTGTAGCAAACTGTACAATATAGGTCAAAAATCAAGGTCAAAGGTCAAAGAAGTCAAAGGTCAAAATTCTGTGTAGAAGTTTTGAAGCCCTCACCTAGTGCCATCACATAAAGCAAACGGAATCGAAATCGAGTTAGAAATGGCGAAGGAGTAGCATTTTGTAGCAAAATGTACAATATAGGTCAAAAATCAAGGTCAAAGGTCAAAGAAGTCAAAGGTCAAAATTCTGTGAAGAAGTTATGAAGCCCTCACCTAGTGCCATCACATAAAGCAAACGGAATCGAAATCGGGTTAGAAATGGCGAAGGAGTGGCATTTTGTAGCAAAATGTACAATATAGGTCAAAGGTCAAGGTCAAAGGTCACAACTGAAATTCTGTGTAGAAGTTTCAAAGCTCCCATGTAGTGCTATCATATAAAGCAAACAGAATCAAAATTGGCTCATAAATGACAGAGAAGTAGCAAATTTAACATTTTGATCACACACGGACGCACACACGGACGGACGCACGGACGCACGGACAGACGGACGCACGGACGCACGGACACACACACGTACGGAGCCCGTTTCATAGTCCCCTGCTCGAACTCGTTCGGCGGGGACAAACAATGTATAACAGGACTCGACATTAGCAGTGGCTCAGGGCAACTAATTTTTTCTTTTGGTGGCCAGATCGTGCACTCACATTCAAAGCGGATTGCTATGTCTCCGTTTATTTTGGGCCACTACATTTCAATTTCAGGCCACCAAAATTTCAGATATATCAAGTGTGTGTGTGTGTGTGTGTGTAATACAGTATGGATTCCCTCTAGATAGGTGCTATGTATGAAAATAATGAACAAACCTTTTACAGTCAGGTGACATTTGTTAATAGATCATACCAAGCTGCCTACTTTGCTTTTGCTTGATCAAGTCAAAACTTCACTCATAATGACATATATGGAGTCAATAAGTGAAGAGTTTGTTTGCAAAAACCGATAAGTCCATATTTGCCAAATGGAGATATTTGCGATTAAAGGTCAAGAAAAATAAAGAGAATAATAAGAAAATGTATGCTTCTTTTGACCATAACTTCAAAAACATACCTTTACATGTAGTGACCGATATATCATTTAAAAGGTATCATTTTGTACTTTATGACAGAGACTGTAACTCAAAATCTTCAAAAATGGACTTATCGGTTTTTGCAAACAAGCTCTTCAAGTCTTAATCAGGACATTAAGCACTGAATGGAGCTGTTTGAATACAACATAAACAAGGTAATTTGGAGAGAAGGCAAAGAATGTTGATATGAGGTGGCTCTGACAGGCCCAGGATTGGAGAACAACATTACTTTTTCCTTACTAAATATCCACAATTCCCAGTATATGCAGTCAAACAGACTCCTTGTGTAAACAATATTTCCAGAAATATGAGATTTGTGACATTACATGTAGTTTTAAATGGCAGCCAATGGCGGTAATTTGGCATATCACATCCACTCTTTTTTTGTGAAGATTAAACTAGAATCATGGTCTCAGATCATTCCGGATTTGATCTCGTGGTAATCAGAGTGGGTTGAAGGTATGCATAATCCTGCTTCTAGATTTCCCATTCCTCACAGATTAAAACTACATGGTCTACCCCCTCTTCAATAGGCCTATCTCCTGGATGATTCAATCAAAACACCAAATTAAACGCCACAAAGTTCATGTAAAGGACATATCAAACTTAATCCAAAGGGAGTTCCACTACAAATTTTGCTGCTCTCAGACAAGGTACGATATAAAAATGGTCTGCCACATAAATTTGATAAAAAGATTACAGGTACACAAACACAGTTATACCATAACATTTTATCCCTCTTATTCACAAATAATCAGTTCTCACCAGATGGAACATGCTGTTCAATTTTGAAATCCTTTGAAAAGGCCATTTTTTCTGTATTGCCTCACAATTTTTTGAATGTTCTACAGAAAAGTCTTTCTTGTTTATGAAATAAAAATGATGGATCACATGTCTGCATAAATTCATTCCAAGGTTGTATTGACACTGTGACTATGACTTTTAAGGATGAAAGGCTGTTGCTTAACTGCATACCAATGATAAGCTACCACACTGGTCAGCTGATCCTTAGAACCGTGATATAGATCTACATGTATTTATGGGCAACCACAGCATGAAATATCGCTTAAAATATGTCACATGCTATAGATATACACTAACCAATGGTATTTTTCCTAACCACCATCAGACCCAAGGTGCTGGCATATTGCCTTATAAATGCAATTTGCACATGTATGTTATCACCAATATTGAATTGAAAAAAATTTGAATTAAATTGATTTACAATTTTGTATTCATTTCAAATTCAACAACAACTTTGTGAACAGCATTGCAGTATTCTGAGGGATGAAAAGACATATTTTTGGTGGAAAAACAATATTTTTACCTTTCCCGTGATAGACATGTATCTAGTAATACAATGTGGGAAAAACAGTATTTTCATACAGAATGCAACCTGGGGCCTGTTGCATAAAAGTTACAATTATGGTAACTTTGCCATCCAATGGTAACTACCATGGCAACAATACTCAACAGCCCATCAAAATCAAGAATTCTATGGAAGTTACCATTGGATGGCAAAGTTACCATAATTGTAACTTTTATGCAACGGGCCCCTGAAGTATCATTTGGCACAAAATGGTACAACTGCATAAAGTAACAGTTGGCATCTCTGTACATATCAGTGGATAAAGCAAAATCATCAAAATACAATTTGAAACATAGAAACTAGCTACAAAAATAAATGTGGTGATATGAGCAAATAGATATGGACAATTTATGGTACTAGTTTAACATTTCATGCTCAAGAAAATTTCTACTGCTATGTTTGAATCAGTCTTAACTGTTTCGCTTGTGCTATCAGTTTGCATGTGAACACATTATAACTATCCATGGATGAGGAAACTTTGAAGTAATGATTTTTATAATATAGTTACAACATTAGAAATGGAACAGTTTGTGTGTGTGTGCGTGTGTGTGTGTGTGTGAGTATGTGTGTGTGTCTGAGCCTGCACCTGTTCGTTGGTACTAACACCATTCATATAATGATTATCACCATATTTCCCTGATAACATTACAGGTACTAAAGCTGAGAATATTACAAAATAAGATGATTTGACTATTAAAAGAGATAAGAGATTTTCATATCTGATTAAAAACAAATTTGATATCTCAGCAACATCCTGGTGATATACATGTGGAGTCTTACATGTAGAATACTTCAAAGTCTGAAATTTTTATTTTTATTTTTAAGAAGCATATTACTATGTGCTTTAAACTGGCCTGTCTTTTGTAATACCTAGGCTCCTGAATGCATGACTATACATCTTAACTTAAAAGTTAATTTTCTAAAAACTCTACTTGCACAATGCCAGATCTCTAACTATTTTTTTTTTATATTGGGATAGAATATATAAATTTGAAAACTTAGCATCTGGAAGATTTTAGACTACCAATAGATTCAATTCTTTTTCAAATAAAATTGATAAACTGCAAAGCATTAAAATGATAGAATATGGACAATATCACAAGAGAAAGTTAGGAAATCAATATAGGAAGTTTGTGAAATTTTGCCAGGCTTTCATTTCATTTCATTTCATTTCAATTTATTTTCATATTTCCTCACATATATCACAATAAAGTATATAAATACGAAAATTATACAAAACATAATTCAGATGAGACTTCATCGGAATGTACAGAAGTTTGATTTGGTATAAACACAAGGTCTGTATGCATGCGAATTAAACTGTGGTCATGATGCGAAGAAACTATGATGGGGCCTGCGTAAAAGCATTAGCTTGTACAGCCGCAGGTCCCGTGAGTAATCAGATTTCATTGTAACTGGTCACAAATGTAATTTTGATTTGCCTCCACTCCTTTTGCTGAAAGAATGAATAAAGTACCTTCTTATATTTTCCCCACTAGTAGTATATATGCCACTATACCTCAACAAGAAATACTGTAAAAGTGGTTATTTTTGTGCAAGTAATTTTTCACTCTCAGCTGGGTGAGATGAATTTTGCATGTTTTTAATTCTGCAGAATCATGACATTCATAAGTGGAACATCATGACATGCAAAAATATTTGTGTGTTTTTATTTCTGCACTGGTTTCTGGTCACGCGAATGCACAAAAATTTCCACACCATGAAAATTTCCCTTTTTACAGTATTTAGAAAAATTCAAATCAGGTGTCAGTTGGTTCTTTAATATCTAATGCTGAAAATAACACATGAATGAATAAGCTCCACATGGCCCTTGGAATCTCTCTTGAAGTGAAAATGCACATTAAAAAAAAAAATGGAACATTCAATTTCTATGCATTTTTTCAATATTTCAGAATTATGCATATTATGTAATAATTCTATTATTGAAAAAAACAATTAGTATTCAAAGTCTAGAATAATTCAAAGAGATATAGAAGATTTGAATACAGCCATTCAGTATTTCTGTGAGTGTCATCATTTCTGATGATTTAAGGTACATGCAGAGTTTTACTGCAAAATGAGTGAAGCACCATTTTTTAATATTTCAAAGCAGGAAGGTGAGCACCTCCCTGTTCAAAGTAAGTCCATCATCAGATAGAGTAAAATAAACCTTTCCAGTAATACCTCACTTGTGACATAACAAGGAATATTCTAGAAGTTATGATTAAAAATATTCTGTATTTTCTTATTGTTTTCTTTTTTTAGCAACTTTAATCACAAATATTTCAACTTATAAAAATTGAGTTTGCTCGTTTTGTGATAAAACTCTTCATATCTTAACATAATTCTAGTTAAAAGAAATATATAGTTTATACTCACCAACAACATTGTGCCCAAATACTTGTTTAAGTGGTATATATATCCTAGAATTCCTCAAAAGCTTCAGATTCACCAGGACATTAATACTGGAACCTCTATTCCGACTGAATAGAATAGATAATCTTTCAAAATTGTAGCAAATATACAGAGCAGGTTCTCACTAGGAAATGGAGTCAGGTGTTTCTACAGACTAAATGTACACTACAAGGAAAGAAGTCTAAATGAGTAGTCCAGGGCCTTTCCCATTTGCAAGCAGGCGGCAGCATTTGTGACTGTTGCTGAAATATCAGTGACACCTAGTCAACGGCAAAAAGGATCAACTCCTCTTCAGAGAAAGCAATCCAATGAGAGTGAACACACAGTATGCTTCCACACAGAGACAGAGTTTTGATGTGTGTGCCCCGCTGAAAAATTAGACAAGATACTTGACACCGACTGCGTGAATGAAACTGAAATCAATGCAAGCCCTTGACTATATGATTTCAAGCATATAAAGGGATATGTTTCATCTACTGTGGCTTGATCATCTATCTATTTACATTGTTGGCCACAAGTTTTGACCACAAATTTTGGCCACATCTTGTCACCTGATTTAAAGCTTGCAAAATATTTCCAAATCTAAAAACTCAGAGTCATCCAAACAAAATATAAAAGGGTCACTATTTAACTATAAACACAAGCCTAGGGGAAAAAATCAACCTGAAGACCAGGAATTCATATACTAATCATTATCATTTCCATCTTCAATTCTAACTTGTCAGTTCCAGTGAAATTACAATGAATATACACATTTTTTTTTTCTCAGCAGAAAAAAAAAATGAAAATATCTAAAAGTGCATTGTGTATTTGGAGTTGGTACATTCAATTTTGAAATTACTAACAACATAGGCTAGACTGTTTTCTCAAATTAAATTGAATTTGTTTAAATAAAGAAAAAGTTGTTCGTTTGGTTTTTATCTGATTGAGAACACAACAAAGGGGTGCATCAGCTGCAGGAATAAAACATTTACATAGCTCTTTAACTTTGGTATATTTTGTCAATTATCTTTGCATGCAATATTGCATGAATAGCATACTGAATAAATGATTCAAAGATACATGGCAAAAAAAAAAAAATGAGAGAATGTTTTCAATCTTTTTTCTCCTTCAATTTCCTTTAATATTTCCAGTTTCTGGAAAAAGTGCATAACTGCTCAGGGTTTATCAGAATCATTACTAAGCAATGAAAAGTGATCATTTTAATGGCTATTTAACAAAAGGAAAATAATATGAAATATCTCTCAATTTAATAGTATTTGGACATTCACAGGAAATCTTTGAAATCAAATATCTATGAAATCAACAGAGCAAACTAACCCCTTAGATTGACACAATGGTGAAACTTATTAAGATGAGCACTGTTTTAGATCTGAACAACTTTTTACTGTATCATCATAGAGTATGACGTTAGCAATATGTGAAGGCTACAATTGCATTGCATGGGCTTATAAATTTGAGACATACATTCACAAGGATTGGGCACTAGGGGCATTTACATTGGCAGCAGATCCTCCAACAAACAAACAAACTCACTAACTAACTAACTAACAATCATCTACTTTTTTTTTTATTCTGGTCTTTCCTAGGCACTTTCTGGTCAACTTTCTGAAAAACTGTGAAAACACAACACTCAAACCCCAATGTAAATGCTCACTTACCTTTCACTAGCTTTTGGTCATGTGACTCTCCCCTTAAACATCCTGCACCTGTTGGGGGATTTCCCCACAATTCATTTTAAAGGGATGGTTTAGGTTTTGTTGAGATGAGGATTCAGATTTTAACTTTTTGTGAGATGATTAAAAACCCCTTATGCATAGGGCATATTAAAGGGCATTGAATTCTATGTGGAATTGAATGTTGATTTAAAAAAATCAGTTTTGAAATGGCTAAGATATCCAAAAACAAAGTAATACAAATGAACCCTAATAAATGGTGGGACCCACCTTTTATCATTTTATTATTTCATCTAAATTATCATTTCATATTTCATACAAATTGTTCCTAATTATCTCAGAAAAAGGTAAAACCTGATTCCTTATATCCTGACCGAAACTATACCATCCCTTTAAGAGCAATCATAACCACCCTACTTGTATTTCTACCAGTAAAAATGGTAGAAAGAAATACAAGCAAACAAACAGACAAACAGGCTTTCATTGCACTTGTTTTATTTTAATTGTCTTTAAAAACAAAAATGGGTATCATGTCAATACAGTTGAACCTCTCGTATCCGGACAAGTCGGGACCGGGGCTCATCCGGATAAGGGATTTGGCCGGATACGGGAGACTCAATGCTTTATACATGTACATATACATACACATGTACTGATGTAGCCCATTGTAGTACCACATGTAGTAATGTGTATACTGCAACCTTTTCATTGTTACACTCAGTAACATACCCCAAAATAGAGGTGTATGTTAATGTTGGAAGTAATATGTAATTCATGTGTGTTTGTGTAGGAGTTCTCAAGGAGTTGGAAATCCCCCTTTCCTCCCGTAATTATAAAAAAAAAAAAAAAAAAAAAAAATCACGGCTAGATTGCGTCTGTAAAATAGAGAGATCCGGATAAAGGGAGGCCGGATAAGAGAGATTCAACTGTACTCTAAAGACAATTAAGCATTACTTTGGCAGCTTTAGACCGAGGCAGATCTTAGTTTCAAGAAGCAATAATTGCAACCATTAAACCTTTGACACTTTTTAATGCTCACAAATACAGTCCATCAGGTCGTTGCTAATTAATTACCTTTGTTATGATTGTTCCATTTGGCTGTTCCACTTGGTTGCTGAGGGTAACAACATCACCGTTGCTGTCTACAGCCACATGTTCAGCTGTGAGCACGGCACTTCCCTGCATGCCGAGGTCGCACTCCCCATCGTCGTCCTCATCGTAGAACTGCGTGTACTTATTCATCCTTGCTCCCAGCAGATTGGCACCAGGAAATGCATTAGACCTTACAGATGAATGGTAAATAAAACAAAGGATCTGTCATCACAGAGTTCTCATCTGCTGATTTATTCAAGTCTTCCATGAAGTATTCTGAAAACATGATAACCCAGCAAGTTTTAGGGGAAACTAGCTGTCACACATAATTATATACCATCATCTGTTCATCAGCTACTGTCTCTGAATTTTCAATGCACATGTTATATTGGAAACATAAGGGATTACATGTAACTTATTAAATTCAGAGCCTCAGGTGCCAAGTTCTGGAATGATTTAGTCTCAGACTCAATTTTCAAGAGAATGTATCCACTCAAAGTGTTTTTAAGTCTAACTATAAAAGACATCTTATAAGTGCCTACTAAATTATACAAAATGTATCTGTCCATCTTTGTTAGTTTTGTTCTGTCTGTCTGTTCTGTTTGTTTAATGTAGTAGCATATGTTTCATATTTCATTTAAATTTGTACATGTAATCTGTTACTGTCATTAAGTACTCTGAACTTGACTCTGAATCTGTATTTGCATATTTTTATGTATTCATCTCTACAAAGGGGATCGCATTTGGGACTGTACAGTACTGGTTGAGGTGAGTTTGTAATGTTTTGCGAGATAATTAGAAACCACTCTATGAAAGGTTAAAAAGCTTACAATTCAAATTCAACGGGAATCAAAAGTTTATTTGATTAAAATCGGTTTTGAAATGGCTGAGATATCTAAAAACAAAGTAACATAGAGATCCTTTAGAATAAAAGTTGTGGCATGTCAATCTTATTATGATTGCTTTTTTGGATATATATCGACCATTCCAAGGCCAAATTTCATTAAATATAGGTTGAATCCACATTTTACACTGTATACACACATTCTGTTTTTATGATTATCAATAAAATGAACTAAATTGTATTAGAAATGTAAATTCATTAATCTGCATAAAATAAGGAAGAATTGTAAAAAAAAAAAAAGAAAGAAAAAACACTGCTAATTTGAGAGAGGAACCTGGACCTGTCTTCCAAAATGTACTGCCAATTAAAGAATCAGAGGTCAATTTAAAAGCAACAAAAAGTCTGCAAATAATACAAAGATAAGGACCCACTAAAACAAAATTTGTACTCTACATGTACCTTGTGAAACTTAAATACAAATAGCTGAAATTCATTAAGATACAGCCCGAAACTTATAAAAAGAAATTTTTGGGGAGAGTGTTTGAGTATCCTTCTATTTCATATCCAGTCAGAGATGTCATGAAGAAGGTGAGAGTTACTTGCAAATGCTCAAAGGAAGTGACACACTCCACTTATATTTCACATATAAGTCTTCTTTGCTGAACAGTGAGAGACTTGGCATAGCATGAGCATCTGACATTAATGAAATATGCTCACTGAATTTAAGTCAATATATGACTGTGCTTTCATTTGACATAATATAGAATATATAGAAAGAAATACAATCAATATATCATATTGAAGTATTTTTAAAGAGATATAGAATTTATATAGAATATCTTACAGCCTTATAGCAGGCTGGGCTGCAAGTCATTACAAATTATCATAACAGACAGGGCACTAGACTATTTAAGTCATTTGCAGCAGGGGAGGTCTCCCTGTTTATATTATTTATTTATCTATATCATTTTCAACCAAACACATTATCTGCACAAATATGTTTAATTCATATAATGAAACATATATATACATATATATTTTATATATATATATATATATATATATATATATATATATATATATATAATATATACATATATATATATATAATATATATACATATATATATATATATATATATATATATATATATATATAATATATATAGGATATATACATATAGGAGGACAGAGAGAGGGAGGGATTGCAGCCATCACAAGATGTGATGCTGTCACAGTCATAAGTTTCCATTGGGCTGTAAATCGTATTGAAATTCAATTTTTGTCGAGAGAGAAAACTATTAAATGTCGTTACATTGTTATTCCCTATTAATGCCTTTTTAGGGAAGAAAAGTTTGAAATTGCGGTATGATCAACGCTTTTTTTTCTTTTTGGATATTTTGTGTGCAAGCTCATGGGGAAAATATGATACTATATTGTGTGACATATATCAAAACTGATCCATATACCACAGACTACCTCAGTAATCAACTCCTCCTACAACCAGCTAATTACTAGTTTTACTGCTACTTCTCTGTCTACTCTTACTGCTTCTACTAATTAATTTTGATCATAACAATACAAGATCATCATCATCCTCATCAAATCATCATCAATGGGACATCATTATCATCATATCATTCTCATGCTCACAATCGTTACAATTCCCACATGCAGCAAACATATTATGAACATGAAAAAGAAAACTGTCAGATTTGAGAAAATAAACAAACAAATGAATTAGTGGGACAGAAGGAAGGGGACTAAATTTGGTTTTTCTGATCTTTCTGGCATACTGATAAGTGATATGATCGAGTACCAGTAGCCAACGTCGGCAACGAGGAAACAACGAAAGTGGCAAGTTAGCAGGCTTTACCGCTAACTCTCGCCCATGGCTCTACGGCGCGCGGTCCGAGCGGAGCACCTTCCCCGCGAGAGGTTACAAAAATGTTCCCCTCTCCGCTGACAGATTTGCAGTTGCGAGTTGGTACAGTTCATTCAAACGGATCGGCATTGTAACTTGACACAGAGAAACAAGAGATGCAAAAGTACTTACATCTGATCTGCAGGATAACCGGTTTCAAATGAGAAACAGGTCTTGGACTCGGAAGGTGTTTGCGATTTATGATATTAGATTTATGAGTATTCCGTCTATATGGCTGGTCGCTTCTCGCTAAATGTACGTACAGATCAGCTGGCACTATGCGCAGTAAACAATGGACTTTGACGATGGGATTCGAGCTGGGAGATGGGTTGCACAGGTAACTCGGCCAAAATATAAACCGTCTAATAACTCGACGCGGCGTTACTATATACAGAAAAGCGAGGAATTTCCAAAACCAGAATGCGCAAAAGAATAACGTCTGAATAAAAAAAAAAAAAAAAAAAAAAAAAAAAACAAACAAAAAACAAAACAAAACAAAAACAAAACAAAAACAAAAACGGAAAAGGGAGCTGTGTAAATAGACCCTATGCAATGTATATATATATAAAAAAAACCCTATAATTGAGACATTCACCTGCGACCAGCCCGAGCCCTCACGCCGTGTTATGCAGTGGCAGGACTGTGGAAGTGAAGTTTACTCTTACTAAAAGATAAAAGTAATTACAGTCCTTTTGATTGTATTTCTTTGTCTATAAACCACAAATATTTGAGCAGGTGTATCGTAAATAGTGTACTAGTAACCAGTTTAGGCCTACACTTTGTAAAACAGTTAATATTATGGTAGTCTAGGGCTGGTGTAACACCTTTTAGTTGGCGAATATGTTATGGACGAATTGACTAGTACCCTCCACACCGCAGTCATTGGCACGCCTCCTATAGGGCTAAATATATTACTGTTTGTCACCCCCCCCCCCCCCTTCCTCTTTATTTTCCTCTGTTCGTCACCTCGTTACGCAACACGGGAGAGGAAAGGGGGCGGATACTGTACAGTGCAGAGACAAGCGTCGAAAGACAGTTGGCGGCGGCACTTACGTGTGTTGAGCTATAGACGAAAATATGATCCTTTTCCTCATACCATTCTCACCATGCAGTGAGTGACCTTAAATTCATTCGCAGTGGCGGATCCAGAGGGAGGCACAACCGGCGCACGCACCCTCTTTATTTTTCGTTAAAAACAAAAGAAATAAAAAGAAAAAAATGAAATGAAACCCGGAAGGGGCACCAGGAATATTAGTTGCGCCCACCCCCCTTTACAGAATTCCTGGATCAGCCCCTGATTCGATATCACAATGTTAGGACATACACTAAATAAACTAATAATAAACTAAAGTCATCTAATTCGGTTGAAGAGAAGTTCCATAATGGATAACGGTTGCATAATGATAACTAAAAATCAGGTCATTAGGCCCTACTGCATAATCAAACATCCTTGCCCAGTGTTCAGGTTCTGAACTGATGTTTCGATTCTGTCAATCCATGCGTGTATGATATGGATAATTTATTGATATAGGGTTATAGCGTTATATTATACCTCTGATCAAAATGAAATTCAACTGACAAATTTTGCACGCATTCCTCGAAAACAAAAGTCGACGATATAAGCATAGTCCTACACTGACTACGGTGGAAGTTCAGTGAGATAACTAAATCCACAGAAATAAAACAGAGCATACACATGTACTTATAGGAAAGCAAACAAATAAAAGGCCGGGCGAGTAGTAATTTCGTCTTATGGCATTTTTTTTTTTCTGTCCAGGAGAAATGACTAGGCCTACTTCTTTGTCTTGCAAAAACAGAATTGAAGACAATAAATACAACAAGAATGAACATTATTAACACCATCCATACGTTCTTATTTATCAGACAAGTTGTAAAATAGACTTGTTTCCTTCTGGGTGGGTGAAGTAAAGTTGATTAAAAGTGATGACGATTCTGCCATATTGATCAAGAATAACCATATTAGGAAATGTGTAATTACTCAAGGATACGTTTTCCTTTTTTGCTTGTTTGTTGCGTATTAATATTAAAAACCTCTGAAACAAAGAGGCATTTCATACTTCAGAGCTTTACGTCAGTGTTTCTCCTGACCTTCGTTTTGTTTTCAGTGTTTTGCAGTCTTACACTGCAATGGTCGCTATCAGAGTTCTCATATTTTGTTGTAGGCGCTTAGGTGTAATCCTGAATTATAGGACATATAATGTTGTATGCGCTAACATCCTCAAATTGATGTCGTGTTTGCTTTGTTTCATTCTGTTTTGTTTTGTTTCACATTAAAGCTTGGCGAACAGTCCACCCACAGCTTAAATAGATATTATGCCATTCCCATACAAAAAAAGGAGAGCTCCCTCGTGTTGTTTTAACATAAATTAAAATTTTAACATTTGCACCAAATGTCGCTTTTTATCATAGTTTTTTTTTTAATGTATCTTCTGTTTCGTTTACTAGTGTACCATCTACAACTACCCCTTTGAAATATCGCCATTGCCCACACTTTCATTACAGCTTTAGAACAATTTGATGCAAATATTTCCCCCTTTCTGATACATGCAAAAAAGGACATCAAAAAGGTGTTTATTAAAGTGAACTATAAACATGATGCTTTTCAAAACTTTTTTTCTGATTTATTAAACCGATTTCAGCAAAAACTTAAAATCGTTATCCTCATGATTGATTTATGTGATTTGTTCTCTATCATTTAAAGTGAAGATTCTAAGAATGCATTAAATCGAAACGTCGACTAGTTACTTACCAGCATTGATTTTATTTCCCTATAATTCATATACCTATAATTGGCTCAGTCATTATTTATTTCACACTAATATTCGTTATTGAACAAAGAAATGGTTTATAGCCTAGTGATATCTATTTGCTCATACATCATTGCATTTACCATTGTCATGATTGTCATTAGTTTCTATGTTTCAAATTTGTATTTGATGATTTTGATATTGTTTTGTCCAGTGTTACGAGTTGAGTTTGGTTGTTTGTCGTCATTATAAAAAATGAATTCAAGTGATAGTTTCTGTGCCAGCCAGGGCCGGCGGAGTGTTTTCAAAAGTGTGGGGCCCACTTCCGGGTTTCATGAGCTAACAAGCAAGAAGAAGAAGAAGAAGAAGAAAAAAAAAGGTCCCCAGCTCATCTCTCCCCTTCCATTTCTATTTTTTTTTTTCAGCTGACAACAAAAAGTTAGGTTTCTATTTAGTGCCACTTACGTACTTCTGGATTAAAAAAAAAAGCGTGGGGGCCCAAAGTGATGACACCTTATGTATTCCTTTGTATGATGCACAAAAAGTGTGTGTTGGGGGGGGGGGGGTGGGCTCGGGCCCCCATGCACAGCCCCCACGGCTCCGCCGGCCATGCCAGCAACTTATTGTATCCCATTATATCAGTCAATAGTGTGATGATAATAACAATACTTTGATCTTACCATGAAAAACAAGAAAGAATAGCAAAAATTTATTGATTCTTGGTTTCTCTTGACATTAACCGCATGCAGGGGTCTGAGCCGGTCATCTCTGCATGTAATCTTCACAAACTGAGCTTATTGTTGATCACTGTTGCCTGAAACGGAATATCAGTCCACCGATGTGAGTTCACACGTGCAATGTAAGAAGTGACGTCGAAAGGATGTCTTAGTAGGAATTGCAATATTTGTGAATAAAATAACAAGAGACACAATTTACGTATGCAGGAGATGGAAGCATGGATTCATTTAAATCATGACTGTACCTTTACTATTATAGTCAGTCATACACTGTCTTTGGTAGGCCTATTGGCTACCATAGTACACGTAGCAGACGACAGTTTTAAGCATCAAACTGACTAGTAGTTATATCAAAATTCTTTGAATCATGGTTTCACTCTGTGAAATTCACCTAACGCAGGTACTTTCTTTCATCTAACTTTTTGCGGCGTTCCAGTTCCAACAGCGTTGTAAAGCTGTCTTGGATCAAGATGAAGTTGCACGTAATGAAAACAACAGTCGTGATGAGGATGTAATGTGATGATGATGATGGAGATAGCGCCCTCTCGTGTCACATTTATTACATCAGCTGTAATCTCAGATTTGAAGAGATGGCGGAAAACACGACAGAGCCGAGAAACCAAGGTGAAGAGCTCGACGGCGATGTCGACGAAGACCTCGATGAAGCAGCATGTAAATCTAGCATGCTTTTTACCGATGAAAATTGCCAACCCATCCAGTTTTTCATGCGGCCATCGGAAACGAAGGCGAGACTGAAAGAACTCATCGAGGTGCGTATTTGCAATCGTACATAAACATACCCATTTAGTGTTGCGTGCTGTAACGTGGGTCTGCGCCTCAGCAGCTCAGCCATCCCTGGATGGCTGGCGTTGTTGGCTCCTCCGCTCCGCTACGGCACGGTCTGCTGCATGCTACGATGCCAGTGCACCGCGGCCGCCGCTGCTCTGCATCTGAGTGCTGCAGCTAGCAGCTGGTACCAGATTTTGCGGCTTACTTCGTTCCATCGCGATCGGGTGTTCGCGTTCGCGTCGGCAGTGCGTGGTTGTTGCCTGAAATATAAAATGGAAATGTCTCTTAGTAACCAAAAGATGTCACTTCCTGTTCAGTTCAGCAAATATTTTGCCAATATATGAAAGTAGGGTGCGTTCGTTCAAGCCTTGATTGCTTGACAAACGTATTGTACTTATACCGCTCAAAAAGGCCAAGGGAACCAGTAACCCCGTCGCGGGGCGCTGTAACACAGTAACAGCGCCCCGAAGCATCGCATGCGATTTTTAGGAAGTACTGCGACGCGTACAATTCTGTCACAAACTCACCGTTCAAAACGACACATGGATTTGCAACAAAAAGCCACATGTTGTAATACCATAATGTTGAATATTATAGCCGACTATGTATTACTCACCATTACCTCCGAAAACAAGATAAATAGTCATCTTTGAGACCGTCTACTCGAGATACTGTCCGTTCGCCGTTTTGAACGTATCACGTAAATATACTGATCTGCGCATGCGCAAATGAATATTCATATTTTACGTCATCTGCCATAATTAATGTTGCTCGTATTTGGTTCTCGGTCTCATTTGGACACCTGTTCGTACCAATACCATAGGTATCATGAAGTTCAAAGATGCTCTAAGTAGAGGAGGATGCAAAAAGAATTAAGTTCAAAGTGGAGCAAATAGAAATTATCGAGAACGCAGTGAAACAGAATGACACATTCCTAATGTTGCCAACTGAGTTTGGCAAGAGTGCTTGCTTTGGTTTCATCACCAAATCTTGGAAGTTGGATAAAGCAGGGCTGCACACTAACCCATTTTTTTTTTTTTTTTTTTTTCTGCCGGTCCAACCTGTCTCTGTCGGATCAGTAAATATCCATTTTCCTCCCCATTTTTGTACTGGTCGGAACAGAAAATTTACTGGTTAACAACAACCTGAAAAAGCATTAACTGGCTTGCAAATTTATTTTCATGTTTTTGTCGACAATAATATTACCTCCCCCCCCCCCAAAAAAAAAAAAAACATTTTGCAAATAAATATTTTGTAAACTCAAGTGCCTTGTTTATGGATCATTTCCTTGAGAAGGAACAAAAAGGAATCATTTGTGAATTGATTTGTTGATACGAAAAGGAAGTAAAAAAAAAAGAAGGGACTGAAATGCGGTTTTTAACTTTCCTCCGAAAATTTCTTCTCGTATCTTACAAGTATGCGTTCTTGAAAGCACACTGCAGGGTCGAATTTGTGATGCTTTGTACTCCTATCTCTTCTTTGTGTATAGAACCATTTTAAAAGAATTGAATGTTTGTGAATTAAAGTGTTAAATGATTATGAACAAAATCAGATTGTATCAAATGCGTTTGTGACTTTTTGTCAACATCGGCGCACGTAGAGTAACACGCGTTACTTAAGTTGCTGCGCTTTTCACATTTTTGGTGCTCAGCTGGATTGTAATGATTATATGAATTATTTTTGCTGTTATATAGTATTTTCTGATGCACGTGCCAGAAGGGGTTCTTTATTTTTCTCCCGATAATCTTTTCGCATTTGTGCATGCGCTCTTGAAGGGTATATACGGCAGCATACGGCATCAGGGTCGAATTCACGATCCTTTTTGCACTTATTTCTACCTCAAATATCAGCGGGATTGTGACGATTTCATGAACTTTACTTCGGATCACTGTTCGGATGTAATCTGTTGTGATGAACACACCAGAATGGTTGACAATGCGCCCTTTATTTTGCTCCGATAATCTTTTCGCATTTCATCAATGCGTCCTCTCGGATTAGAAGAAATGATACGGCCGAATTCATGATTCTTTTTGCACCTCTTATTCTCCTCAAACTTCAACGGGATTGTGATGATTTCATGAATCATTTCGGCTGTAATTTTTATAATGCACGCGCCAAAAGAGGTTTAAAATGTGTCTTATTTTTCTCCCGAATTTGTGCATGCGGTATGCGTTTTTGAAAGATACACAGCATGAAGGGCCAAATTCACGATCCTTTTTGCGCCTATTGTTTCCTCAAATTTCAACGGGATTGCCATGATTTCATGGATTATTATTCGGCTATAATCTTAATGATTCACGTGCCAAGAGGGGTTGAAAATGTGTTCTTTATTTTTCCCCGATAAAATCTTCGAATTTCGTAAATGCGTTCTTGAAAGATCATAATATGGCCGAATTCATGATCTGTTATGTTTGCGCCTATCAATTTAATATCAGCGGGATTGTGACGATTTCATGAATTCTTACGGCTGTAATCTTTTACTTTGCACACACCAAAAGGGGTTGAAAATGTGTCCTTTTATACTTTTTACCGATAATCTCTCCCACATTTCGTAAATGCGCGTCCTCTCGGATTAGAAGGTATTCACGGCCGAATTTATGATTCGTTTTGCGCCTAGATATTGTCTCCTCAAACTTTAACGGCATCGCGGTGATTTTATGAATTATTTCGGCTGTAATCTTTTGTGATGGACACACCAGAAGGGTTGAAAAAAACATTCTTTATTTTTCTCCCGAAAATCTCTTCGGAATTATTCATGCGTTTTTTGAAAGACAGTATTCAGGGCCGAATTCGATATCCTTCTTGCGCCTATCGTTTCCTCAAACTTCAACGGGATTGCCATGATTTGATATTCGGCTGTAATCTTTATGATGCACCACCAGAAGGGGTTGAAAATGTGTCTTTTTTCCCCCCAATAATCTCTTCGCACTATTCGAATATCACGATTTTTTTTTGCGCCTATTTCTATACCTCAGATATCAACAGGATTGCGATGATTTCGTGAATTCTTTCGGCTGTAATCTGTTGTGATGCACGCACAAGAAGGATTGAAAGTAGTTTTTTCCCGATAATTTCTTCACATTTGTGCATGCGTTTTTGATAACCAACATGGCATGCAGGACCGAATTCAAGATCCTTTTCGCGCCTACTGTTTCCGCAAATTATTTCAACGGGACTGCGATGATTTTATCTTTTTTTTTTTCTCGTCACATTTTGTACATGCGTTCTTGAAAGGTACACAACAGGACAAATTTCGTTATCCCTTTTGTGCCTATCTTCATTATGAGACCATTCTGAAGGAATGAAATGAAAACAAACGCAATCAGATCTTTATACTGCTGTAATTTTTTCCAATTTTTCTAAAAATCTGCACAAGTAAACTCGTTCTAACATGTCATCTGCCACGCTGCTGCAAAGCCGGGATCGGATCATGGGTTAAAAAAAAAGGCATGAGTGAAATGACCACAGAAATGCGTGCGTCTCTACATACTCCTGGTCTGATGGCATGACCGCCGATCGCAAGCAAACGAACGATGTAAACGCGTTGGGGAATACCGGCATGCATTTCAGCAGTATTGTACATACACGTCTGTATAACAAAAAAAAAAAAGCCATGGGGAGCAATGGAATACAATCCCAATGACCATGTGGATGGATCTGAAAGGGTTAATTTCTAGTTTTTCATTAACCAATCCATTATGCCTTTAAGATGAAAGCCAACCTAAAATTTTATCAATTTCACGACAATGTTAAAAAAAAATCTAGCAGAACAGTGCAAAAATGATAAAATCAGATAAAAAATAAGGAAGTTATGACATTTGAAATTTCAGAAATTTTCAGAAGACACTTCTTGTCCCATTGCTATGAATGAATGAATGAATGAATGAAAATGAATGAATACTCAAGAGTCAATTTTATTGATCTGTATGTCACAGTACATAGAAATTTAGCTTCTTCCAACTTGTTACACACAATAATTATGAAACACACACGCACGCGGACACACACACACACACATACACACAATCAAACAGAAAGTGACAAGCCTGACAGAAAAAGAAAGACAGGAAGGATCTCCTCTCATACGATAGTAAGTCTTTGGAGAAAAAAAAAAAAAAAAGGTCTCTCAATAAATAATCAAACAATTCTCAACTATTGGAAATAAACAAAACATGTATGTAACAGAAGTGTATTCAATTCAAATCACAGTAGAAAATAAACATGAAGCAAAAATGAATATGAGTCCCCAAGAAGCAGAGCTTGTGAGTGGAGCCCATTGTGAATGTACGACATTAAAACTATAATGTAGTGTGAAAGGAAACGATCTATAGATGAGACATCTGGGGCATTGCCTCTGCAGACTGGGAAAAAAAAAACACCCTCTATCATGAAAATCACCTGTTATTTTCTTAATCCTTCACATCTCCAGATGTTCATTATGTGTGCACTTCCTTTATTGCAAATAAATAATGAACCACACATTCGAAATGTGCTTTAAAAACGAAATAAATAAGTGCCGGTAGGCCCGATAGTAAATCATCGCCCAGCATGCATTCTATTTGTTACGTCTCATGAATATTCATTTCAGTTCTCAGCGAGCTGTCCCTTTTTTTTTCCATACGCATACATTGCGTATTACAGTATGTGCTACGTTTTATCCATATTCGCGCATGCGCTGTGTAAGTCGTACCATAGTACGAAATGCGGTAGGACTATAAAAACCCTCGGATAAACTCTTTCACTGGGCTCTCAAAACAGATCATATTGTAAATCGACTTCGCCTGCTGTGATTGTAAGTATCTTATCTAAGAGTAAGGCTACTAATTTCAGTGTAAAACCCTGTATTTTGGTCTCTGGTCACCGAAATGCTAAGCCATATCAGGTGCTTCTGTCACAGGTATAGGCTTGCTGTGCGACCCCTTTACGGTACGTATTTGTCCGTATGGGGTCGCTGCTGCGGTTAGGAACCAGGAGCTGTCTGTACTAGTGTACCACGTACTGTAGATCTTTACTGTAATAAATTTGGACTGGAGTATTTGAGTGCTCTATGGTATAGAAAGCGTATCTCATTAGTTTTTTTTTTTTTTTTTTTTTTTTTTTTTTGAGGGGGTCACACATTTTGTAGCAACAGGAGGGGGATTCACACGTAGGCCTAGGCCTACACAAATTAGCGGGTTACAAAACTCGAGTTTTGTAACTCGCTAGCAAATTCAAGTTTTTTTCGCATGTGTGGACACAAAAAACCTGGGGCCGTATTCTGAGGGCTTATTAAGTGTCTAATTAGCACTTAATTACCGAATTGGTATTCTGAGAGCTTAATTAAGTAGGGGGTCTATTAACTACCATGACAACAAGCGTTTTGGCGGGAAAGTCGTGCGCGCTTGCGCGTATTGACGCGCGTGCACTTCGCAATCACAGAGTTAATTACAAATAGGTATTCTGAGCGTGTGATTAAGAATGAAAGTTAATGGAAAAATTAATGATACCAAAGAGTGTCATTAACTATTCCGATATCACGCATTACAGCGTTTTTTTTTTCTCGGCCAAAACGATGTTTACCGTCTTCAGTAACCGAGGAGCGGTTGAATCTTGTTGTCATGGTATCCATAGAATTCAGAGAAAAAAAGAAATATAGGCGATCTTCGAGGAATTTTGTCATTTTATGTGAGCTCTTCGCGTGCATAGGTGAAGGGTTGTAATCAAAGACGGGAGTGTACGCACAGAGCTCTTGTGTTGTAATTACAGGGGGGTGTGTGGAGGAGCGCGCATTGAGGGCATATTTGCGCGCGTGATCATCATTTTGGCTTCTAACAACGCGTCTGATTGGATGGAATAACAATTAGGTGGGAGGAACCTAAGATAATCATAGGGGACTTAATCATACCTTAATTACGTCCTCAGAATACCGATTTTGCCCATGATTAAGGGTCTATTAACTTCTCGACTTAATTACAAAGTTAATTACATACTTAATTACGGCCTCAGAATACCACCTCTGAAAATTAGTGCGATCATCAGCACGGCGCTAAACCCAAGAAATCTTGCTCTTAATATTTCTGCATTAGCATGCTAATTTGCCTCACTACTGGTATGTATGAACGGTCAGGTTTAGAAACTCAAATTGTTAGATCCCATCAGTCAATGCACACATCACAACAGCGAGGGCTGCGCGAAGAGGTCCTTAAACCTCTTTGGCGTACCACAACAACAGCGTGCGAACCACACTATGTGTGATGCACAAAAGACAATGGGCAAAGAGAAGCGCAGGCAAAGAAGCGCGCTGTGTGACCCAATTTGCAAGTTTGGCAGTTATCTCGATCGGCAAGTAGGGGGCTAGTGGGTTATTTCTCAGTATGTGTGAACAGTTGCAAAAAAAACTTGAGTTTGCGAGCGCGATCGCTAACCTGTTAATTTGGAGCATCTGAATGGTTGCAAAAAAAAACTTGAGTTTCCTTGCGTGCTCGGTAACCCGCTGTTTTGTATGTGTGAGGGTCATTCACCTGGAATGCTTAACTTAAGGTTTAAGCTACTTGCAGATGTCCCGAACAAAGAGAATGAACTCTTTGCATTATGACCTATGTCATGTGCGGCTTTCCTGCTAAGTCATGCTCCGTGGATCCAATTTCAACCTCAATTGGTAAAGAGAGTTATGAACTAATGGCCATTCCTATCTCTAGGATAGTCAATGCTTCCTTACAGGAAGGAAAGTTTCCAGAAGTACTGAAGCTGGCTCCTGTTACTCCTGTACTTAAGAAGAGACCCTTAGATCCGAATGAGATGAGCAGTTACCAAACTATATCTAACTTGCCATTCCTTGCCAAAGTCCACAAGAAAGTAGTTGCCAAAAGACTAATGTCACTTCTCCAGGACTGCAACCTCTATGAGCCCATGCAGTCTGCTTATATGAGACATCACAGCGTAGAGAAAGCTCTTCTGAAAATAGCTGATGACATCTTGTGAGCAGTTGACAACAAGAAAGCATCCATGGTACTTCTCTTGGATCTATCAGCTGCATTGACACGATTGATCCTCAACAGGCTGCAGCAGGATTTCAAAGTTGGCGACACTGCCCTTTAATGGTTCAGATCTTATCTCCATTGCTGAAGACAGTCTGTGAACATTGATGGAACTGTGTTAGAGGAGGCCTTCCTGACCTGTGGCATTCCACAAGGTTCAGTCCGTGGCCCATAACTCTTTACACTGTACACTTCCCCCCTTGGGAACATGGCACGTCAACATGGTTTGGAACCCCACTTCTATGCAGATGACACTCAGCTAGATGCGACATTTGATCCAAGAGTGGCAACTGAAGAAGAAACAGCAGCTACGAGGATGACCTTGTGCCTGTCAGATATCCGACAATGGATGGTGAAGATCTTCATGAAACTCAGTGACGACAAGACTGAATGGCTCATCATTTCAAGATTGTCTCCATGGATTTTCTGGTTGGCGATGTGTCTGTCTCTCCTGCAGATAGTGTCCGTAACCTTGGGGTCTACTTTGACCAGTCTGTGAAGATGGATAGACATGTTTTGTAGGTATGCCGCTTCCGCTTACTTCCAGCTTTGTAGCATTGCAGCTATTAGACCTCTGCTTACAAGGACGGCAGCAGAAAGCCTCAGCCATTCACTCATAACATCAAGACTGGATTTTTGTAACAGTATTCTAGCTGGCCTTTCAGAACAGACTTCAAGCAGTACAAAATGCAGCAGCACGCTTGCTCACTGGGCTGAGGAAGTATGATCACATCGCCCCTGTCCTGGCTGAGCAATACTGTTCTAGGTAATGCTTGACTACGGAAACCACTTTGCCGGCAATCAGTTATCACCACATGTCATACAGTATTGCATTAGCTTCCTAGTCACTAGGCTTCAGTGTACCTGCTGTCACTTGATGTGGAGGTGAAGATTGTCAAGAACAGTGTATATTAGACCATGATAGAGGTCTACCCTGCTGCTAAGTGCTGTATTTTTGTGGTTCAACCTCTCCTTAGTCGCTTTAGACCTCAGCTTGAATTAGAGAATCATGCCACACATAGACTAGGTTGATGCCAAAGTATGACTTGAGCTTTGGTAAATGATGTCACCTGCAATGATCTCACCTCTTTCGCAAAAGGACAACTGAGCTGAGCTCAAGAAAATATCACATGGTTGATGTTGTGTAAATCTGATGACAGATGGTATTATGGTGAGTGGCATCTGATCAATCATTTAGTAAGCTCATGTGGCACAGAACACAAAACCACAGACAGCCCAGTGGAATCCCTGGTTCAATCTGATATCTGCTGGCAGCAGCAATTGTGCTTGTTGGCAGAGGTAAGAAACTTTATTTCCATTGCGAAAATTGAAAAATGGGACTTGAAGCTGTCTGATCAGATTCTGCTTACAGCTGTATAATATTCAGCTGATTCTGTTGGGGCTATAAGATATAAGTAAAGCATAAATCCAAACATCAAAGGCAAGGTCAAACATTTAGTAAGCTATGAATTGTCCTTAGTGCCATCAACAATTAATGAACAAATGCTTTGAAACAGAGGGTGATTTTTGTTTTTTTTTTAATTAGAAATATATTTAAGAATTTTACTTTTGTATTGTTGAAGGCAAATGTATGAAGAGCACTAGCAATTTGTCATCTTTTCTCTTTTGTTTTGTTTTATTTTTTTTTTCTTCTCCAGAATGGAGGTGGAGAGGTTACCAGCAGACTTGACAAAGCCAGAGAGAATGTCATCAAGTAAGAGTCTTCAACCTCACATTGATTGTTTCATGATGACCTCATTCATGGACCTACTACACATGGACATTCATCATTGCTCTAATTAATGCATGCCTCTGCCTGTGTCAAAAGTGTCACAAAAACATTATAAACATTCCCTGCTTTGATCTCATGATCGCCGTCACCGGAAAGCCAAAGCTGCAAAACACAACGCAGCTTTGAAAATTATAAAACAAATATGCAGAAGAAAATAACTGTCTTAAATCAAGGAAAATGCATGTGCAGTTGTGGTATGTATCACTATATCACAGCTCAGATATCTTCATTAGCAAAGTGTAGATACTTTTAGAGAGAAAGCTATCTATGTAGCTAATTGATTATGATTTGTAATCTCTTTTTCCACTTTTCCGCACATTTTTCCAGAATAAAAAGAGACAGCAAAGGGAAGTGGACATGCATGTCTCACTATTTGGCAAGGTCGTGTATGTGAGCGATAGCGAGCGAGTCTGTAATTTCCAAGGAAAATACACAAAACTAGTCATGTTCTGATGTCTGCTGCTTCTCATCATTGGCGTTTATTCAAAGACTTTTCCTCCTGAAAAGGCTGAAAATGTCCAGGAAGTAACAATTCGGGAAAATATCTCTCTCTCAAAAAAAATGAAAATTACAGCTCGTACAGTAATATCAAGTTATTAAAAGAATAAGATAAAACTAAAAGACTATCTGTTGTATTCCCACAGGATTCTGGCAGAAGGAGATGAGTGCAAGTCAAATGACTACTATTCCCATGAGTACGTGGAAGCCTGCTGGGCTGCCAACATCCTCCTAGACAAATCAGAGTACAGGTATTCCTTAACTCTTTTGCTCCTGTACAAATCATCGGTCTGTTGTTGGATTTATGGGAAGGTGGTTTGGCAGTTGTTAAACCCCTTAAAGTAGTGCTGATTGTCTTGTGATGAACTGCCTTCTGATGGCTGTGTTTTTTGTCAAAAGATTATAGATGATATGTCTCAGTGTACTGCACTGTAGAACAAAAAAATTGTATGCAGAAAACTTTCTGGAATTTCTAGAGGAGGCAAAATTTGTAAATTTTATGTAAAATGAACATAGAAGTTCTTGTCTACACAATGCATTTAATGCCAGTGACAACTGCCGAAAGTTTCATATCGAACAAAAACAGCAGTCAGCTCTGACTTGTGATAGTTTTTAATGCCCTATATGTTACTGGTTTTACAGTTTTATTATAGCATAGAGTCTTAATCAGTCAGCAACACACCTTCAGATGTTATATGCAATGTGTGTATGTTTGTGTTTGCAATAGAGCATACCAGGTACATAGAGTGATAGCCTTTTTAACCTGTTGAATGCCAGTCCTGAGTATACTTTGGCAGGTGTCTGTGGGAAATGCATGTTGTAGCAATATCAGCCTATCCTCAATGGGTTAATATATTTGTTTATGCACCATGTATGCAGTCAGTGACATAACCAATGACTTCTAGTTTGAAGCTTTCTGCTCTGAATCGTCTTTCTTTCTTAGCATTTGACTTACTGAAGGGCCGCATCTGTCTTGGTAGTGTACCAATGTAGTGCGGCTAGGGTGAGGGGGCTATTTGCCCTTAGTAACCCATTGATAATTTTAATTCTGTTTTGAAGCCGTTTATTGAGGTTGCATGATCTGCTGCTGGGGGGAGATTGTTCTAGTCTTGAATTACCCTTTGACTGAACGAATACTTCCTGGCATCGACTCTCATGTGTTGCTTCTGGTTTTTTAGTTGGTGTCCTCTTGTGCTCTGATGTGTTGCAAGTTGGAAGATTTCAATTGGCTTTATTCTGTCTATCTTGTTGAATATTCTGTAGGTTTGGATTAAGTCTGCTCTTCTGCGTCTAACTTTTAGTGTAGTGAGGTGGAGTTTGTGGAGTCTTTCTTCGTATGGAAGGTGTCTTATGCTTGGCATGAGTTTGGTGATGCTTGGCATGAGTTTGGTGATCTTTCTCTGCACTCCTTTCAACAGTTTGATGTCCTTTTTTAGGTGTGGTCTCCAGACTTGGATACAATAGTCAAGATGGGGCCTAATCAGCGACTTTGTAGAGTTGCATGATTATTTCTAGACTTCTGTATTTAAAGGAGCATTTTACCATGCCAAGTGTTTGGTTTGCTTTCTTGGTTGCTTCTGCACATTGTTTTGTAACTTTTAGGTCATCTCTTATCCAAACCCTCAAATCCCCAAATTTGCAGTTAATTTATCTCATTTTGAACATACCAATTGTCATGTTACATCTTGTACATTGCGTACTGCAGTGAGAAGAAAGGTTTGTATGTTGTGCAAGTCAGAGTTCTTTTCTTCTTCCTTTAACTTTCAGGGTAACATCTGCTCCCAAGAAGGGGGATGGGCTCTCCCCTTCCAAGGTGTCTGTAGACAGACCTGCCAAAGGGTAAATGACCTTTTACCCCGGGTATTTATATTTATTGGTTGTTTGTTTTCACTAATTTTTGTATGTAAACTAATGAATGCATGATCACTTAAGAATAATTCCAATACGCATTGATTGAACCATTTGTTTTGATACCATGCACTGGGAAAGAATTTTCCTTTGAAGGGTAATAGTCGGGCAATGGTATTTTTTTTTGTAACACAATGACATTAGCTGGCAAAAGTTAGAGATCATTGAAACTGTGAGCAGAAGAAGGCCTAAATGTTGTCAAGAGAACTGTAAAAGTATATAGTTATTTTTGTGCGAACAATTTTTCATATCGTGCTGGATAAGATGAATTTAGAATTTTGATTCTGTGGAACCAAAACATTAAATAGTTGTCCCCGCCGAACGAGTTCGAGCAGGGGACTATGAAACGGGCTCCGTACGTGTGTGTGTCCGTCCGTCCGTCTGTCCGTGCGTCCGTCCGTGTGTGCGTCCGTGTGTGATCAAAATGTTCAATTTGCTACTTCTCTGTCATTTATGAGCCAATTTTGATTCTGTTTGCTTTATATGATAGCACTACATGGGAGCTTTAAAACTTCTACACAGAATTTCAGTTGTGACCTTTGACCTTGACCTTTGACCTATATTGTACATTTTGCTACAAAATGCTACTCCTTCGCCATTTCTAACCCGATTTCGATTCCGTTTGCTTTATGTGATGGCACTAGGTGAGGGCTTCAAAACTTCTACACAGAATTTTGACCTTTGACTTCTTTGACCTTTGACCTTGATTTTTGACCTATATTGTACATTTTGCTACAAAATGCTACTCCTTCGCCATCTCTAACCCGATTTCGATTCCGTTTGCTTTATATGATGGCACTAGTTGAGGGCTTCAAAACTTCTACACAGAATTTTGACCTTTGACTTCTTTGACCTTTGACCTTGATTTTTGACCGATATTGTGCATTTTGCTACAAAATGCTACTCCTTCGCCATTTCTAACCCGATTTCGATTCCGTTTGCTTTATGTGATAGCACTAGGTAAGGGCTTCAAAACTTCTACACAGAATTTTGACCTTTGTCTTCTTTGACCTTTGACCTTGATTTTTGACGTACATTGTACATTGGGTACAAAATGCTACTCCTTCGCCATTTCTAACCCAATTTCGATTCCATTTGCTTTATGTGATGGCACTAGGTGAGGGCTTCAAAACTTCTACACAGAATTTTGACCTTTGACTTTTTTGACCTTTGACCTTGATTTTTTACCTATATTGCACATTTTGTTACAAAATGCTACTTCCGGCGGGGACATATATTACGCACCGCGTAATTTCTACTTTTCCTTGTTTTATTTGAACTGAGCAAATATATTCTCATGTGTTTATTTTCATGCTAGTTTCTGGTTGCGCAAAATGTGAAAAAATTTCCACACTGCAAAAATTACGACTTTTTAACCGTAAGACAGTGAGAATAGTGGTAGCGCAGTCCGAGCATCACATTGTTTGAGTGATTGTGTGTGATGTTTGTGTGTCTTTTCTGTGACAGGCGGTCTTTTTATACTGCAGCTGAGGACAAGGCCATCTTGCAATACATCGCCAAACACCCGTTTAACTATGGAGGCAACCAAACCTGGAAGAAAATGGAGATCATGAAGGTACCATTTTTATAGTTGGCCTGAGCTGTAGCGATCACTCATCATTAGCGATCCGGCATGTGTTATTAGTCTTGCATCATGCATCGTGCGTTGTCTGTTGTGCGTTCATTTTCACCTTCTTCTGGAATATCCCAAGATGGATTTTCACCGACCTTGACAAGCAGTATCCCTCGGGGGAAAGGATCTCAATTTGTTCAAATGGGCACCATGTCCCCCTCCCTCTTCCATAACCCTTTCATTCCCAGCTCTTTTGTAGACCCTTTCATTTGGCAGTACCCTTTCAATAACCCTTTTATTCTCAGTACCTCTGTACACCCTTACATTTTGTTGAACAGTTTCTATAACCCTTACATTCCCAGCTCTTTTGTAGAGGCTTTGATTTGGCAGTACCTTTTAATAGCCCTGTTATTCTCAGTACCTCTGTACACCCTTTCATTTTGTTGAACAGTTTCTATAATCCTTACATTCCCAGCTCTTTTGTAGACCCACTCATTTGGCAGTACCCTCTCAATAACCCTTATCTTCTCAGTACCTCTGTACACCCTTTCATTTTGCAGAACAGTTTCTATAAACCTTTCATTCCCAGCTCTGTTGTACAGCCTTTGATTTGGCAGTACCCTTTGAATAACCCTTTTATTCTCAGTACCTCTGTACACCCTTTCATTTTACAGAACAGTTTCTATAACCCTTACATTCCCAGCTCTTTTGTAGACCCTTTCATTTGGTAGTACCATCTAACCCTTTTATTCTCAGTACCTCTGTACACCCTTACATTTTGTTGAACAGTTTCTATAACCCTTACATTCCCAGCTCTTTTGTAGAGGCTTTGATTTGGCAGTACCTTTTAATAACCCTTTTATTCTCAGTACCTCTGTACACCCTTTCATTTTACAGAACAGGGTCTATAACCCTTACATTCCCAGCTCTTTTGTAGACCCTTTCATTTGGTAGTACCCTTTAAGCCTTTTATTCTCAGTAGCTTTGTAAACTCTTTCATTTTGCAGACCATTTTCTATGACCCTTTCATTCCCAGCTCTGTTGTAGACCCTTTCAATTGGCAGTACCCTTTCAATATCCGTTTTATTCTCAGTACCTCTGTAACCTTTACATTTTGTTGAACAGTTTCTATAACCCTTACATTCCCAGCTCTTTTGTAGAGGCTTTGATTTGGTAGTACCCTTTAACCCTTTTATTCTCAGTACCTATGTTGTACCTTACATTTTGTTGAACAGTTTCTATAACCCTTACATTCCCAGCTCTTTTGTAGAGTCTTTGATTTGGCAGTACCTTTTAATAACCCTTTTATTCTCAGTACCTCTGTACACCCTTTCATTTTACAGAACAGTTTCTATAACCCTTACATTCCCAGCTCTTTTGTAGACCCTTTCATTTGGTAGTACCCTTTAAGCCTTTTATTCTCAGTAGCTTTGTAAACTCTTTCATTTTGCAGACCATTTTCTATGACCCTTTCATTCCCAGCTCTGTTGTAGACCCTTTCAATTGGCAGTACCCTTTCAATATCCGTTTTATTCTCAGTACCTCTGTACACCCTTACATTTTGTTGAACAGTTTCTATAACCCTTACATTCCCAGCTCTTTTGTAGAGGCTTTGATTTGGTAGTACCCTTTAACCCTTTTATTCTCAGTACCTATGTTGTACCTTACATTTTGTTGAACAGTTTCTATAACCCTTACATTCCCAGCTCTTTTGTAGAGTCTTTGATTTGGCAGTACCCTTTCAATATTCCTTATCTTCTCAGTACTTCTGTACACCCTTTCATTTTGCAGAACAGTTTCTATAACCCTTACTTTCCCAGCTCTATTGTAAAGCCTTTGATTTGGCAGGACCTTTTAGATAATCCTTTTATTCTTTTGTAGACCATTTCATTTGGCAGTACCCTATAGATAAGCCTTTTATTCTCAGTACCTCTGTACATTCTTTCATGTTGTAGAGCAGTTTCTATAATCTTTCATTCCAAGCTTTGTTATAAAGCCTTTGATTTAAAAGCACCCTTTGAATATCCATATTATTTTCAGTAGAACAGTTTCTATAATCCTTTCATTCCCAGCTCTTTTATAGATCCTTTCATTTGGCAGAACCCTTTCAATAACCCTTTTATTCTCAGTTCCTCTATACATTCCCCCCCCCCATGCAGTTTCTCAAACCCTTTCATTTCCAGCTCTGTAAAATAGACCCTTTCATTTGGTAGAACCCTATTGATAACCCTTTTATTCTCCTTACTTTTCGTGCACCCTTTCATTTTGAGTTTTGAAGCCCCAAATTAATATCAAGAACAAATATAGGCATAATCATCAGCTGAAACATGACATTTACTGTACAGAGTCATTGGATTTATCAAAGGTAGATCTGATCATGCTTGTGGAGCTATGTAAAACTTTTGAGGGCATTTCTTTGTTCAAAGTTTACTCATGGCCGGGTTGGGAAGATAGGAAAGCTACTCAGCATTTTAAAGATATGTTAACCTTTCGTCTGTAGCCATACATATTTTTCAATTCAATTCAAGATGATTTTATTTCCATATAAAGTAATACAAAGTAATATCAGGCTTTCAAGTGGCCCTACTTTTCCTACTTTTTCCTACTTTTTTACTGCTGTCCCTACTTTTCCTACTTTTTTGGTGAAAAATCCCGCCAAAAAAAAAAATGTGCAAGGCTACCCGGTACTTGAATATTTTATAATCAGAAATGATAAGTAGACTCTAGTTGCAGATTCTTACTGGTGGGGAGAGCCTCTTCAGTATGAAAGAGGGATAACACAGACCAATCAACCACAAGACTGCTGCCAGCCTCAGCTTTTGCTCCTGTGCAGATGTGATTGATCCCACTGATATTGCAGACTAGGACTTAGAGCAGTGCTCAACCAGCTCTCATCATGGCTCAAAATTACCAGGTAAGCTTGCCATATACTTAAAAGTAGAATTTGACATGTGACTTCCAAAGAATACAACTGAGGGAATAATGCTGCCTACAGCCAGTTTTAATGAATGTAGAGTTCAAGCATATCATGTCTAATGCATGTGCTGGCATGCAAATCCTCAGAAAAACAGAAATTTCCTTTGCTAAAATATGGTTTACTACATAAATCGTAAAGGTCATGTCAAAACAAGAAATGACACCTTCAGATCCCATTTGCCTGAAATCCTTCAGTAATATATGTTTTGATACTAATTAACAATGATTACAATATGAAAAACTTAATATAAAAGTAAGCTTTTCACCACAGAAACTCGATCTGGTTGATGTGAGGATGAGTTATTCCCAAGAAAGCATGGATTAGTAGGGACCCATTTGCATGAAACTTGCATATTACTGAGGCTAAATCAAAAGCACTGCTCCCAAAGGTAAACTGGACCTTTAACATGAGGCATATGACTTGTGATATCTATTTGAATCATGGGCAGGTGGTACATGTAGATATGACTACTAGAAACCTTAGTTCATCTGAAGGTAAACAGCTGAGGAAAGTTAGTTGCTGAAAAATCAGATGAACAAGAAGAAATGTTTAATTAACAGATCCCACAAATTGTTAACAAGGAGTGAGAACAACAGTAATTACTTAGCCATCGTGAAAGATAAAGACTAATAGAGCAGAAACCTCTTTATGGACAATCTTAAAAGTTGATAGCTTGTAATGTATACATCTTACAAGTATTGTTTAAGAGGTTGAATTGCATCATAGGTAAGACATACATTACCTCGAAGAACTTAAAAGAAAGTAGGAAATGGAAGAACTTCACAGAAAACAAACACAAAAATAATATTTCAGTAACGTTTAAAGATTGATTGAAGTTTAAACCATGAGACGTTGAAGTTCACTTCCTGATGACACTTACAAACTATCAGGAATATGTAGAGAGAAAAGCCATCTAAAGCATTACCTGAGAAAAACCCTAACATTTAGGAAAGATAATGAATGCATATTCCACAAATAAGAGCAAGTGTGTGGATGTTTTAAGTTGAACCGCCAAGAACAGTTTGTTAAGTTTGGAGGAAACAAGTTGCAGTAAAATTAGAAGCCATGATGTCTTTTTATTCCACAGATCTTGCAAATTTTAGTTAAGGCTGAACATCTTTTTATTACCCAGCTAGTTTGAACAAGATATGAGAAAATGGTAGAACAGAAATCTTGTAATGAAAGTGGTCAAAGTGTGATGAGTCATTTGAAGTGACATATCAAAAATATTGAACCATCTGAAAGAGTCTTGGTAAAATGTGAGACAGGGAAACTTCTTAAAGGACAAGTTCACCTTCATAAACATAAGGATTGAGAGAATGCTGCAATGTTAGTAGAACACATCAGTGAAAATTTGAGGAAATTGGACAATTTAAAATTTTTGTGTTGGAACCGCTGGATGAGGAGACTACTAAGGCTCGTGATGTCATATGAGTACAACAGTATAAAGAAAATATAAAGAAAATTCAACATATTTTCACTTATTTTCACATAAAAAAAGAGCACCTGACTTGCCTCTTTCTAAATGCAATGGGAATAATATTACCCATAACATATGTCAGTAACAAGTCAAGGGAATGAGTACTTTTTTTTCAAAAAATGAAATTTTGTGAAATTCTCTTTATATTTTCCTTATATTGTTGTACACATGTGACATCATACACTGCAGTAGTCTTCTCATCCAGCGGTGACTGCACAAAAACTTCAAACATTCATAACTTTTGAACGGATTGTTCAATTTTCCTCAAACTTTCAATGATGTGTTCTACTAATGTTGCTACATTCTCTCAATCTTTATGTTAATGAAGGTGAACTTGTCCTTTAAAGAAGAAAAAAAGTGAATGGATGGATGTGTATGCCAATTGTGTCAACATACAAAACTTTAAGTTGAAGGTGAAAACCAACAGAACAATGGAGAGTATCAAAATTGAAAGGGCACAAATACACTGTATTTAAGGGGGGGGGGAATGGGAACTGCATGGTAAATATACAGATCTCCTAGAGTGTATTTGTACTCAAACAACCAGAGAAATCAGAGAAGCTAGCAAGGACTAAAATGATAATGACAGTCACTGTTTATTTATTCTCCAGATCTTGCAAAGAGTAGTTTATAAGATTAACATGCTGAAATACTGAGCCAGCAAAATATCTGGAGAATGAAAAGCGGAGTCTCAACCATGTAAAATTTCAAAGGCGGAAGGATGTAATATTCTCAAAAGATATGAAGAAGTTTGATTTCAAGAATATTGAATGAACTTAAAAGTGGCTGGAATAATTGCAAAATGGAGAATCTTCTTGAAAAGGTCAAATAGCTGTATGTGTATTCAACAAAAAGGGTCATGATGAGCTGAAAAAAAGTTGAATGTAAAGAACTATTAACTATGTCCAGTAAATGTGGCAAATATTGCAAACAGTAGTAAGTCATTGGAAAGTACAGAATGATTATTTTCTACAACTCTTTCTAAATTAACAAATGTAAGTTGATTCAAGAATATTGATGGAATCTAGCATCAACAGAACACCAAAGAAATGAAAACTTATTTATTTGTTATCTACAGAAAATTATCAAAAAATAGAGTCATTTTTTGCTACCTATAAAGTCGGTAAGACTACAGTGAGTGAGAAACAAAAAGCAGATGTACATGTATGCTCCTCACATCTTGTAAAGTGGAGTCATTTGGTTATGTTACAGTCTTATGTTACTCTACATGCAAGAATACTACATTTCTCTAATGCTGAAATGTAAAGTATTTACTTTTTTTTCTCTCTCTCTGTGGCTGTTTTGTGTTCTAGTGGTTTAAGTGTTTCAAATTGAGCTTGCCTTGTGTTTCCATCTATATCATATGATTATGAAGATAATCTATATCACTGGAAATTCAGTTGTGAACACTGCCATAAACTCACAGTATCTGAGTGTGTAGATTTGTAGTGGGTCAGGATTTGCAAAATAAAGATGTCAATTCATTGGTAGATATAATTTCACTTCGTAAGGCCTCACTGTCATGAGACAACCCATTTTTCATGCATGTCTTGCTAGAAATGTAATATGATAACACATGCTCTCAGAGACTGATACTGAGCACTACATATAAGTAGTTTAAATTATCCTGTTATTTTGAAATGTTTGAACACATGTTAAGTGCTTACATGTATTTGAAATTGAAAGTCTCTTGGAAAGATATAATTTCACTTCGTAAGGCCTCACTGTCATGAGACGACCCATTCTTCATGCATGTCTTGCTAGAAATGTAATATAACACATGCTCTCAGAGACTGATACTGAGCACTACATATAAGTAGTTTAAATTATCCTGTTATTTTGAAATGTTTGAACACATGTTAAGTGCTTACATGTATTTGAAATTGAAAGTCTCTTGGAAAGATATAATTTCACTTCGTAAGGCCTCACTGTCATGAGACAACCCATTCTTCATGCATGTCTTGCTAGAAATGTAATATGATAACACATGCTCTCAGAGACTGATACTGAGCACTACATATAAGTAGTTTAAATTATCCTGTTATTTTGAAATGTTTGAACACATGTTAAGTGCTTACATGTATTTGAAATTGAAAGTCTTTTGGAAAGTAAGTATATTGCTTATCTCATGGTCATTCAGCTGGAACCTGAAAGCATACTAAGTTGTTGTAAGCATCACTTGAATAACTTCAAATGAAAGTAGATAAAAGTGTCATGTTTTTTAAGTTGCTTTTGTCAAATATCCTTATTTCCAATCTTTTTTACATTTTGGAATGAAACACATATCTTCACAACTTCAAAACATTCAAATGAATGTAGATAAAAGATGCCATCTTTTAATTATGGAAGTGTATAACATACCTTTGGCATAGGTGTATAACTTAACATCATGGAATGTTTATGTCATATTTTGTGGGATGATATGTGACCGTCCATCACAAAACCAACAAAAGGTTGCATGCACTGATTTTGTATTAGGACTGAAAATAGATGATATGGGCCAATCCCGCCAATCTTGAGTTTTTCATATTTTCTGAAAGAGCAAGTCTTCTTCTATAATATTATACTTAAGTGTAGGATCATAAAACAAAAAGGAAATTGTGTTTTTTAGCAGGTTTTTTTTTTTTCTGGAACACTTTTTGGTAGAATAGTGTGATTAGGTGTTTCTCATAGAGTCATCTTTTCATTTCTTAAAAACCCTGTCCATACTTTTAACTTTCAACTCTAATAACTTTAGAAAGGACAATGCTTCTGCTTTGAAAGTTGGCATTGATCACCTACAGAATGTGTTAATAAAGCATGCGTAGCTTAATCTGATAATCTCTTCATTGTTGTAGCTCCAGTGGTTAACATTCTGGAGCCCCTTTTCTCAGTTCACATTTTCTGGAGTGTGTGCTTTCATTCCAATATAAGGATAGGTTTGGAGAGTCCATTTGAATCGAGTTATACATCATTTTTCATATTTAAGTTTGCTCTTTCAGAATCTGCTCTTAATTAAAAATCCATGTTTGGCAACTTTTTGTTGGTGTTGCGATGCAGGATCACATATATGGTAGGTGTTCATGTCAATCACAAAATTATGTCTTTTCTATATAAGTACAGTATTCATCGCATAATCGGGCATCTGATAATCGGGAACCTCGCTTAAATGACATACGCTTCCCAGAAACATTTCCAATGCACGTTATTTTCACTGGATAATCGGGCGGGGACCTCTGATAAACGGGACAATTTTTCTTCAAGCGATCTTTGATTTTGTTGACATTTTACACAAAAAATCTACCAAAATGCCACAACAATATTTCAAAGATTCCCTAACAGTTGTCGTTTACATCGAACTTACAAAGCAAGCTTCGGACTGGTGTGTTTGGACCTCCGTCCATCCAGTACATGTACATTTCAGCTCGCTGCCCGCCTTCGCTTTTCTGTACGTGTGTATATATGGCGAGCTAGATCGCTACATATTGACAACACATGTACAGTGAAGTGATCGCGGCAAGTAAACAATCAAGCCGTGATGACTGAATGATTGAAGGACTTTTCATTGACGTTCCCACATCAGTTCTGGGTAATCATTTCCCATGGTTGTGGATATGTATTTATACGGAACGCCCTACGTGTCCAAGAATTCTACGAATGTTTAAGAAAGTGCTAGCTTTTAATCCACATATTTTGTGTTCGAAGAGAGGTGACAGAAGAAGAACCCGGTTGCGATTACTCTACATCATTGCGAGAATGCAGGGAGAGCTAGAGGGTCGCGCCGAGGGGTAGCGCGGCTGTGTATTCATGTACATGTACAGTACGTCACTATGCATGTGTGTGTGTGTGTGTGTGTGTGTGTATGTGTGCACTACATGTACATGTCATATGCCGTTAGTGTATAGTGAGTGCTCATCGCGAAATCGGGCACCCCGCTTAAAGGGGCCATGTTTGCTACTCCCAACCTGTCCCGATTATGCGATGAATACTGTATTGTAATAAGTGATCAAGATTCATATTGACTGTACAGTTGAACATGCATTTGTGCTTGTTTCCTGACATTGTTCTAACGAACGTCTGCCTTTGTTGTATTTTTCAGGCTCTCCCAGGAGCAAAAGTGAGGCTGAGGCAGCAGGGTTGTGAGTACAAATTAAGATTTACATGTAACATCAAGAGTTCTGGTGAGTATCGACGAAAACTACTCCAAAAAGCCTGCACATGTCCTGATTTATTCCTACTTTTTTTCTTTAATGCCCTACTTTTTCCCTTTCATGTCCTACTTTTTCCTACTTTTTTAGAGATTTTGTTCCTACTTTATTCCTACTTTTATACATTATCCTGCTTGAAAGCCTGTAATATACATAATACATGAGTACATAATATTTAAAGGAACTTTGAATCATGTAAGTTTCAACAAAGCATGAATACAATTTTTATAATGATATCAACGCTGGTTCGGATAAATAAACAAGTAAGCAATACAATCTTAATTTATAACTCTGTATGACAGAACACATTGTGTGTACTGTCCAAATACTTTCCTAGTGGTTGTAATTTCATCATGACAAAATAATACCGACTTGCCCAAACCACATCATAATCTCCATCAGTATTCCTCTCTAGCTTTTTGAATTGACTAGAGGACAGTTAATCAATTTTATGTTTGCTACTGGTGACAATACAGTGCACCGAGTTTCTATGCATTTTGAAGTCATATGAATAACATATATGCATGTACACTGTATATTCATTAAGATATACGCATGCTTATATTAACTCACATGACTTGAAAATAAAAGTCTAAGAAACGGAGAAAAAAATAATAACCCAGCAGAAAGATGCAGGCATCGATGATTGACACCACCATATGTCTCTTTTCTTCTTCTTCTTGTCTTTGCCATTATTTATTCTCTGCCAGATAACGAACCACTCTTGGCAGTCCATGAAAGACCGCTTCCGCAAGAAGCTGGAAGGGGAACTGCCAAAATACATCGCTTTGCGGAAGTCACAGCAGAAACTTAGAATGCAGGAGGCAGGGACAAGTAATGCTGGTGATTGCAGACAATATTCTAGGAATGCAGGTACTGCACGAGGTGAAAGTTTTGTGAACTGTCAGACATTTTTATGTGTTGTTAAAGGGATGGTATAGTCTTGGTGGAGATGAGGAATAGGTTTTTAACTTTTTGCGAGATACTGAGAAACTGCTTACAAAATAGAACAAACCATACCGTGTTAAGAGGAATTCAAAGTTTATCAACCTGTTGAGGATGGTTTGATTTTGCTACATCACGCATTTCCCATAGACGCTTGCCCGAGTATACTTGGGACTGGTCCACAATAGGTTAAATGAAAATTGGTTTTGGAGTGGCTGAGATATCCAAAAACAAAGTAAAAGAAAGCAATCCTGATAAAAGGTGTGTCCCACCTTTTGTTAGGATTACTCTGTTTTGGATATCTCAGCCATTTCAAAACCAATTTTCCTCAAATAAATGTTGAATCCCTCTTGGAATTACATGTCCTTTCATATTTCATAAGAGGTTTCCCATTATCTCACCAAAAAATGTTAGAGACTTAAAGTTTGGTCTCAACCAAAACTATACAATCCCTTTACTATTGCTGTTGTAAGGGTCTAGTAATTGTTACTTTAATCTTTCACATCATACATAGAATGAGTAACAAGCAACAATACTAGTACTGAATGCTTTTACCTGATGATGCCAGGTACATAAACAAGTACACTGTAGTGTGTTCTGCATTTGATGTAATGTACTAGCGTGTTGTTATGCTTCAGATATTGCTGTGTCGTGGTCCATGCAGCGTGCTAGGCCTACAGTAGGTAATAGTTGTTCACATTCCAGCACATGGTTTATATTTGCACGCTGTTATTTTTGCAGTTCAAAGGCGAATTGCAAAAGTTGCAAAAAATAAGACCAGCTCTGAAATTTCAGTTAGTTCACTATGGCATGCTGCCTTTTGCAAGCCAAAGAATTGCTCACATTTCTAGTATATTTTACCTTATCCTTCATTGAAAAGAAGAAAATAGACATTTGACATGAAAGATACAATTTTGTCATAAATATTTTAATAACTTCTTTTGTATGTACCATTTTTACTCCAAAGAAAAATATTGTGTTTTCTCATTGGGAATGTGAATTTTAGTCTTCAGAGTGTGGCAGCCCCTTGCCAAGCTATTTCATGGCAAGCATGATTGTAGTTTAAAAGGGAATTCATTAAACCTTTCTTTTTTCCTAAAAAGAAAGAGAAACATTTTACAAGTACATGTTCAACAGTATAAACTTGATCAAAATCAGAAAAGAATTAGGGAAGATATGAATTTGTGAAGTTTCAGTCATTTCACAAACCAGTTCTTCAGCAGTCAATATGAATGTATGCAAGTACTGAGTTTATGAAGTCATGACCTCATAACTTGCCATATAGTTTTATGCAGAAAATCCTGTCATCTCCATCTTTTTTTTTTTCCCCAAATTCAATTATGTCCCAGTTGCAAATCCTAGTTCATCTGACTGATCATTATTGAAAAGTTATTCAGTCGGGAATAATATTACGTTATTGGAAAATTGTGAGATGATGACATCATCAGGTCACTCATTTGCATATTTTGCTTTTACTCTGTGATTACCAGAAGCAACTGGCTTGTACTTAGTGTCAATAACACTTTTGAGTCAATGATTAGGATAGGATTTGGCAATGCAACTCTGATGAACTTTAGCTCCCTTCTGAATCAGGCATTCACAATAGTGTTAGATGAATAACTAATGATATTGAAAATGACCCAAGCAAATGAATCAACCTTCTGTAAGCATAATCATGTTTTGCGGCTGTTTGATGCAATATATGCACCTTTGAATTATTACTAAATACATATTTTTTAATGCACCAGGTTATATTTCATGTGATATATTGTCCTATGAGAGCAACTGGAAGATGTGTAGTAAATATGAAAGGAAAAAATATATATTTTGTAAAAGATAATAGAAAGCACAGACCTGTATGATTTCCATGTTGCATGCCTGAGTAGCATAGATTCCTAAGTTTGATTCATTAAAGTTAAACAAAAGGTCTGTTTTTTTTTTTTTTTTAAGCAATCGCTGTCATGCAAAACTCTTTTACGAATGACTCAACAAACTTGAAGAAATTCTTATTCAGCAAAGAGATGAAGAGAAATGTATAGAAAACAAACGAAAACAATCTATGTTTTTATATTTGTAGATTCCGAAGACCAGATTGAGGATTTCAGCGATGAAAATGAAAGTGGGGGAGACGACAGGAATAAAAAGTCTGTGTACATCAGGAGATTGGACACAGTTGAAGAAATAGACGACGTTCAGGACATGGAGGAAGCCAGCCTCTCAGACACCTCCTCCTTTGACGTGTTCCTATATGAGGCTGCCGAAGCCAGTGGCTCCAACAGGCGCGACGGTGTCAATGAGTCAAATCCAGGTATCATTTGTGCTTGGTTGTTTCAGGAAGGATGTTAGTGTTGGGATGCCACGGAGTGGGAAGGCTGGCCTGGCTCAGATGTTATATTCTAGAATCCCCATAACGAATCGTGTCAAGATTTATCACTAATCTCATCTATCACTAAGCACGTTTGCAGCCGAAGAACCTCTGCTGTATCTGACTGTTACTGACGAGTGTAAGCTTCGGTGTACATTTTTGCTGATGGGCCCTATTAGTGGTTTTCAAATGTACTCCGATGGGCAGCGAATGAAGATAACGGTAGATAGATTCAGCCTAGCCACCCATGTCTCCCAGCCACCCATGGCTACCAGCTCTTTGAAGGGATCATATAGTTTTGGTTGAGACCTAACTTCAGGTTTCCAACATTTTTTGGTGAGGTAATGAGAAACCTCTGATGAAATATGAAAGAACATGTAATTCCAAGAGGAATTAGATGTTTATTTGAGGAAAATTGGTTTTGAAATGGCTGAGAAATCCAAAACAAAGCAATCCTAATGAAAGGTGGGACCCATCTTGTATTAGGATCGCTTTGTTTTACTTTTCAAAAAAAAAATATTTCCGCCATTCAAAAACTGATTTTAAAGGGACTATACAGTACTGGTTGAGGTGGGGATTCATATTTGAACATTCCTAAGTGAGATAATGAAAAGCCTCTTATGAAATATGAAAGAGCATGTAATTCTAAGAAGCATTCAACGTTTATTTGATGAAAATTGGTTTTCAAATGGCTGAGATATCAAAAAAAGTGCTAATAATAAAAGGCGACATGCCACAACTTTATTAGGATCTCTTTGTTTCACCTTGTTTTGGGATATCTCAGCCATTTCAAAACCGATTTACATCGAATAAACTTTTGATACCCCTTAGAACAACATGCTCTTTGACATCTCATAGAGTGGTTTCTGAATATCTCGCAAAACGTTAAAAGCTAAATCCTCACCTCGACCAGAACTGTACACACCCTTTAAACTGAAATTAAAAGCCCAAGCCTCATCTCCACCAATAGTACACCATCCCTTTAAGATCCAGTAGGAATGACAAAAAAGAAAAATATCGTGGCTTTAAATAATTACATAAATTCTAGATTTCCCCACCATGTTTAACACTTCAAAAATCAAACAGACAGAAGGGCAAAAGTTCATTGAAATACAGGACCACTCGCAACTGATATTGACAAATTGCCCTGATGATTCATATCAATTTCGGACTGAAATCAAGGAAGCTATAGAATTATCAGCTTTTCATGTGTCTCGGAAATATCGTTGTTTGTCATTTATGTTGGTCACGAGGTCATCACCTGAATATTTTTCCGTTGACCTGCATACTGATTTTTGCCAATTTTTCAAATAAGGCGAAAGCGTGAATCATATCCTGTGCATCAAATTGGTGTAACGGTTTAATATGAATAAGCACTGATGACTTCTGTGAAAGAGTGGGTTGCAATTGCTAAATTGAAAAACAAAAAATATGATGTATGAAATATTTCTGTGTACAAACCAATATTTTTGCATATTTGTGATTGTAATTGATATTGCAGTTTCGTGGAAACATGGTAAACATTGAAATTTAAAACTTTCTTAGCTCATGTTCAGTTGGATTGTAACATTTGCTCTTCCCTTTGTTTGATTTTACTCTTATTAAAACAAAGTTAAACATGAAGTGGCTTTGCACTTCAGCAACATGTACTCGTGTGATGGTAGTTCATTCAACAATGTTACTATTTTAAGCTACAACCCTGTATTTTCAAAGTGGAAAACAGATTTTGCATTTAAAACGGGAACAAAGAACCCCTATTCTTATTGAGCAATAGCCAATCCTTAGTATCAGAATCATTCTAATGAGTTTCTTTGTTAATTTGGTTTTATAATCAACCAGTTTCCAAAGATTCAAAAGAACCAGCAGACAGCACCGAGACAACTGAGATCCCTCTGCAGAAGAAGTCGGCCATTGTTGGCCGTTCATCCAGCAGTACTAATGAAAGTGATGCAGGTGAGGTTGTGGCCCGCAGGATGAGAAGTCGACAGGTGGCCGAAGATAGCGTCCAAGAGCCCCCGGGAAAAATGGCACGAAACCAACCCACAGTGAAGCGGAACAAAAACCAGAACAATAACAAACCGAGTCCTGTGCGTAAGAATCAGAAAATCCTACATGACACTGGTACGGAAGGACAGGCGGCACACGGTAGGAAGGCGAGAACCAGACATTCGGCAAGGCAAAAAGCGGCGAAGAACGACGCGGCAGGCTCCGACGCTTCCCACGCGATGGAAAGCCTGAGGAAGATGGAGACAAGGAGTGGGAGGGTCTGTGGAGTGGACGCGGTCACCAGGGAGCAGCAAGAAGAAGAGGAGGAGGAGCAGGGACAAGAACAGGGAGAAGAAGTGGTACAGATCAATGGGGGAGATGATCATGCAATGGAGGTCGACGACGACCCAATGCAGATATATGAAATTGAAGATGAAACAGTGGCAGAGAGAGATGAAAGGTAAAATACTGGAATGTCTTATAACGTCACTCTATCATTTTGGTGGCAATGCACACCTTAATAGGGTAATGAGCATATGGTATGATATGTAAATATCTATCATCTTGTTTCTTGTCCCTAGTACCTTGTCTTACTCATCTTTCTTGTAGCTTATGTAGCGTAAGTTTATGAGGTCAAACAAAGCTGACTGTTGTGGAGATTGTACTCAACAATTTTTTTCATGCCTCCGCCATGAAGTGTCGCCTGAGGCATTATGTTTTCGTGTTGTCCGTCCTTCCGTCCGTAATCATTTTTGTGGACAGCGTATCTAAAAAACCGTTAGAGGTATCCTAATGAAACTTGGCATGTATATGTATATGTATATATATATATATAACTTGGCGAAGTTGTGCCTATCAACTTTTGAGCACACGTGCTCAAGGTCAAAGGTCAAAAGGTCAAGGTCAAATGCTCAAAATTTCACTATTTCCCCTATATCTCTGCAATGCCTGGAGGTATTTTCTTAAAACTTGGTTTATACATGAACTACCAAATACAGATTCCACAGAGAGAGTTTTGGGTCATGACTTCAAAGGTCAAGGGTCAAAGGTCAAGTAAAAATATTAAAATTTCACTTTTTTCTCCATATCTCACAAATATTTTAAGGTATCTTCATGGAACTTAGTGAAAGTATACATACATGTACTGACTGGCAGTGATCACGTAGGGAATTTAGGGGTCATGGGTCAAAGGTCATGGGTCAAAGGTCAAGGTCAACTCATCAAAATGTCATTATTTCCCTCTTATCTATGTAATGCCTGCAGGATTTTTTCTTGAAACTTAGTGTATGCATGTATTACCCAATACAGATTCTCTTGGAAGTTTCATGCCAAAAGGTCAAAGGTCAAAAGGTCAAAGGTCAAGTGAAAGTGCTAAATTTCACTTCTTCTTTAAACTTATAAAAGAGTCAAAAGTTGGGTATAAATCCTCAAATCCCCAAATACCTGTACTCTTAGACAGTGTAGCCATTCATCCATTTTGATATTTTGTTAGTTATGTGAAACTTGCCATCACACATTGTCAAGACATTGTGCTATAGACCTATTTGGAGAACCATGCATTATGGCGGAGGCATACCAGTCACCATAGCGACATTTCTAGTTTTTTCTGTTTAATGTGCCTCTTTTTCATGATTCATGATTGCATGGTGACATCCATTCTTGTCTGGTATCCTTTTTTTCCCTGCTGCTTTGGAAATGTTCAGTACTACTCAGAGTTCCGAGGACATGACGATTGTCCGGCTAACAACCCCTAGGAAGAGCAGAAAGGCCTTGAAAAAGACACCACGGAAGACACCACCCAGATCGGCAAAGAAAAAAGGTTGGTAAAAAACAGTGAAGGACTGTTCAGGGGCCCGTTTCATAAAACTTGTCATCAGTGACAAGTTGTCATAGATGTGACAAGCTACTGAAATCCTTGCATCTGATTGGCTGAGAGCAAATTTGTCATAGAAATGTGGCAGTTGTCACTGATGACAAGTTTTCTGAAACGGGCCCCGGGTCATGTCTGGTGTACATGACAATCTCATTACTGTTGTATTTTCAAATTTGCAGAAGATGATAAAAGTACATGTTTAATGAAATATTTGTATGTGTGTATGTATGTATAAAAGTATGTATGTTAAATATGTATGCAACATAGGTTTGTGTAAATGGTGACAGGTATGGCGGTCAGTATTTATTTATCTGAGCAGTGGAGTACATTGATGTAACTGAATTAATTCAATATTTTTTGACAGTTTCATTTTAAACTTGTAATGAGTTGCAGAGTGGGACATGTCACTCAATAAATTAAGATCTGCATGCACAGGAAATTTTGCATATTTCAGTGAAATCACTGTCAATAGGATTACTATATTTGCTGAATATTTTGCAAAGTTTTTATTTTTGCGAGTCAGGTGCTATAATTAGGGAATTGAATAAAATCATATGAAAATATTGACTGATCCCGACATGAATTTTGCCGGCACATATACATTCTCCATTCAGTGTTGTACTCCACAATCTTGAATTTAAAGGACAAGTCCACCTTCATAGACATGTGGATTGAGTGAATGCAGCAATATTAGTAGAACACATCAGTGAAAGTGTGAGGAAAATTGGACAATCCGTTCAAAAGTTACGAATATTTTAAGTACCTGCACAGTCACTGCTGGAAGAGAAGACTACTACAGTGTATGATGTCACATGCGTACAACGACAAGGAAAATAAAAAGAGAATTTCACAAAACTGTACTTTTTGAATAAAATGCACATTTCTTCGACTTGCTACTGACATAAAGGGTAATAATATTCCCCTTGCCTTCTGAAAGAGAGAAGTCGAGTGTTCTTTTGTTATGCAAGAAAAATGGAAATATGTTGAATTTTCTTTATTCTTTCTTTATATCGTTGTACTCATGTGACATCACAAGCTATAGTAGTCTTTTCATCCAGCCATGACTGAGCAGAAACTTCAAAAATTCATAATTCTTTAACGGATTGTCCGATTTTGCTCAAACTCTCACTGATGTGTTCCACTAATATTGCTGCATTCACCAAACCCACATGTCTATGAAGGTGAACTTGTCCTTTAAGCACTCGTGAAATTGTCAAGATGTCCCGGTTCACAATGAATAGACCAACTTGCTAAATCTGTATCGTACAAATTTAGCAAGTCTGTATGCCATATAGTGTATGGCATATAAAGTTCTCTCCTATCGTGGGGTGTAAACAGATCAAATTTACAAGGGCATCTCTTTCTGCACTATGGATAATAATGGGGGTTTGGCAAACTTAGTGCTCTTATGTAGAAAACATAAGAGCAGCAAAGCAGTCGTAAGTATCTTGTTTCATATCATATTGTCAAGTTATCTGTGTCCACCACATGCACCGCAGGGTCGGCGGATGTTACCACCTCCCCGGCAGCAGGGGAGCAGTCGATCGAGAAGAGCACCCCCACGGCTCAACGAACTTTAGATACGGGTGTCTCCCCTCAGAGGGTGTCGACCAGGCGGGGAGCTGGGAGGCACAGAGAGGCAGCCAAGAACTCCGGTACTGATGCAGAGGATGCGGACTCGGAGTCATCACCCATGAAGAAAGGCCACAAGAGGTGTGTGTGTGTCTTCCCTTTGACTTCTACTGTAGAGAAAGGCGTGAATGGGATTGAGGGGTGGGGGGGGGGGGGATGTGGTGTGGTGGGGGAGAGATGATGCCCCTCCTACTTTCTACAGCAGCGGAACAGTCTGCAGACCTCCCAACCGTACTGAATTTGGAGGAGAGAATCTGAATTTTGACCATTCCCAGCTCTTTTTCTAACAGGAGTTTCCTTTTTTTTTCTGGATAATTTCACTACACACTCTTATGGGAACTGCTCTTTCTTTCGTACTTTTGAGCCAAGTCATCCCTATTTTTTTCAGTCAGAAAGGTTGGCAGGTCTGAGTCTGTGGAGAAGAGGCTTCCCTTACCTTCCACTTTAATACTTTGCTTCAGGGCAGATGGGAAGTATTCATCCTCATTGTATTTCATGTTGATGTAAACCAATTGCAGAGTGATTGATTTGCCTGAAATTGAGACAGTCGATTTTGAGTGATCATCACCATACCATACACTTACTGAAACTCCGTACAAATGTATGAGTTTTGCAGACCTTTTCACACTTCATGACTTCTCCATGACTTCTCCATGATCATGATTGTTATCAACTGTGTGAATATTTGGTCTAGTGTCGATTCAGGTAGGATTATGCTTCTACTCTAAGACATTTGTGCAGATGTCACATCAATTCTTCACTAAAGGAAATTTTCCTACATGAGATACTGCAAAATTGCCGTAAAGTCTTGTGAACCAGAAAACTGGGATATTGTCTTTAGATTCCAATAGTCATCTTGAACATATTTTCTGTGGACTGTAGTTCCTTGATTGATTTTTTGTCTGTCTGTCTGTCTCATCACAATATTGGCAGCTCTGTATTGGTGCTGTATTGGATTAGATACTCTTGATTCACTTTGTAATGTATTTTTGTGTTGGATCCCTCAATGCCCCATCAGGCATGCAGACAATGCAATCATTCCAGAGTCCGAGGCAGTGGATACTGACAGCGATGTACTTCCCATGCAGCGAGCGAGACGGAGGAGGATGGAGAGCGGGGATGACACACCAGCAGGTGAGTGTTAAGAGGCGCATAGTCCCGGTGGGTGTGAGGGCGCTGTTAGATGATACTGCCGATCACCATTAGCATCATATGAAGATTGCCGAAGTTGAGCTGTCATCAAGAGTAAAGCGCGTAGGTGTTGCTACGTAAAGTTGCCTTTGTTGTCTTCTCTGTGTGTCACACAGTCTGTAGTAATGCCAGGAAGCGTGCTTATGTGGTTCTTAGTATGACATCACAAAAGAAGTTTGCTAAAGCTGTCATCCCCCTCGGCCGAATCATAAGCCGAACTGTGATCGGACCACTGGCTACAGTGGATTGGACTTCTTCGGACTCGGGGGAAATGGGTCACAGCGTAAGTGCTAAAGTGGAGTCGATAGCATAGGTCTCTATAGGAAACTTGTGCTGTGCGCCCGTGTACACATTTGACTAAACTACCAGGTCCATGTGCCTTTAACCCTCTAAATCCTGGCTGATCTCACTCTAATTTGACCCAACACAGGATCCACCTGCAGTCAGCGATACCGATCAACACAGTGTCGGGAACAAACCTGTTTCTTTTGCAGCGGAGTGGAAGAGATGAAGAAAAAGGATAAACACTCTACAGGAGTGAATAAAATTGCAGTGAAATTTTCGAAAGAAGATGACCATTGGATACTTCATGGGGGGGGGGGGGAGTTAAAGGGAGACTTGGGCATTACACCAAGATTTACGTGTAGAGCACTGATTAATTATAGAACAAGTACCATATCTCACATGTTAAAATTGATTTTGATGTAGGAGACTCTATATGCTTTATCCATGTCCGAATTAAGTATCAGAAGAACGATTTAAAGGTAATGATTTGGTCTCCCTCATTGTCATCCGTATGTTTGCTGACATTGGAAGTATAGGAATCCATTTTGAGAGAGGCAAATGTGGCAGTCCCGACAATCTTGTTACAGTGGAGTTTGACTGTGTCAGTTGTACTGCTTTTCCTGTCTCATTTTCAGATCATATTCCTGACACACAAGTACCAGAAGAGGATAATACAGAGGAAATAGAGGAACTGCAGCAATTCATTCAGGTATTAAGTCCCTTGCAGTTTTCTGTTGCAATGTGTCAGTCAAGATATCTTATGGTGATTACCTAGTGTACATATCGTCTGTTGAGAATGATAAGGGCGTTAAGTTGCCACTAAACCCATAGTGTTCGAGACAACTTAACGCCCTTCTCATTCTCAACAGACAATATGGTCTGTTATGTTTATTAGCCATACTTTCTTCACTATCATACTCATCATTGATTTAAAGTCTCTGCATCCCTTTTGCCACCCTGAGTGAAATTTAGATTCCTTTCATATGCTGGTATATTGTAGAGGTTGGTAATTCAGACCTTTCCGCAGAATGATCAGACTGGAAACTTCTCTGATGAAGACAGAAGCAGTACTATTTCCAGTGACTTTATTCAGATCCCCCAGAAATTTCATCCATTATTCTTGAGTGACTTGGGATTAGTTTTTCATTTTTTTCTTTGAAGACATAAACACACAAGGATGTAAAGAAACAAAACATATGAAGTAAAACATAAGCAGGCTGATAAAAAAGAAACAGAGATAGAAGAAAACATTCAAAGGTTGTGTATCCCTTTTGCAAACATCACAAAATTTTGCATGCTTGAGGAATACTGTATCCCAACAACTTGTGTGAAATCTTACAGTATCACACCTCTATATCAACAGGCCTTTGTTTTCACTCACATTGTTCTTTCTCTGTTAGGACCTGGAAGAAGAGTACCATCAGCCAAGGAATGTGATCTGCGCAGCACTCTTCATGAATAGCGGGAGTGTTACCAACACCAGAGATTACCTCACACATGGACGGAGGAAGACACGTAAGACACAACATTGTAATTTCTGGTCCACGGGCTGGGCAATGCTTGGAAAGAAATGCTAAGGAATCAACTTCCAACCTTTTTTAGAAAAATAGTGTAAAAATGAGCCCATATCAGTGGAGATATGGTGCTCTCCAGGGTGTATGAATTAGTTTGCATTGAGTTATTCTTGCACATGCTTGTAACTGGTTGAGTGCGTGCTGCCAAAATATGAAGGGAGAGGTGATTTTTTTTTTCTTTTTTTAAACGAAGTAACGCTTGCAACTGTCTGTGTCTCTGGAAGAAGAGTATTGACATACTGTACGTCTGGCATTTCCAGAGAAATCAGTGCAGTACCATTTGTGTTTTTACATAGGATAAGGAGCTAGTAAGATGAATTTGTGGGGTACCACAGCATCCCATGTTGTACTTTCTACCAATTTTTTTTAATTTTATTCAAATTATCTAAGAAGTGAATGCTGCTCCATATTTGAAAATCACCGTTCACAATCGGAACAAAAGTGCAAGATAATGGTACGAGCACTGTGGAACAATTGGATTTTTAACAGTTGAGGCTTGTCAGCAGCTGCTAGTGCAATTGCCAGTCCTGTGATATTGATGTATACAGTCTGGTCATCTATGCAAATATCAACCAATAAAATTGTGTGACTGCCTCGAAAGTTTTGCAAAGTGCTTGTGGGAGAAGGTTTATGATGCTTTCCAGGCCTGTGATGCTACAATTTTAAGGGGGGGGGGGCACCTCTGAATTAAAGCCATTGCAGCAGTCCACAAAAAATCCAACATGACTCTGCATTATTATGTAATGTATGCCAAACATTATACAGAATTTCAATCATTTGGGACTCTTACTTACAAGCCTCAGGAACACAGTTGGAAAGCTATGTGACCTAGACTTAATCTCAATAGGTTCACATTGAATTGCAGATTCTGACATTGTTCTAGAGAGGTGTTTTGAATCACTCGATTTCTGTGTTTCTCATCCAGGGCTCTTGTGGACCAGCGAGGAAGACCAGATGATACTTAGCTCCAACTCGGCTCACATCAAGGAAATAAGACACAAGTACGGTGAAGCGGTAGTCCGCCAAAGACTTGAGTGGTTACAGTAACATCATAAACTGCGGTGTCTTCAGCCATATCTCGAGAGTTTAATTGCAAAACAAATTAACTCCATTCTTGTTAATTTGAGATACTTGCATTTGTGATTACAGCTGCTAAAGAACAAAGAAAATGATGAGGAAACGTTGGATTGTTAGCTATAACTTCAAGAATATTCTTTGTTATGAACAAGTGAGGTATCACTAGAAAGGTTTTACTTTGCCTTATCTGATGATGGACTACAAAACCTTGAAATGTTCAGAAATGCACTTAACCCGTTTTGCGATTAAACTCTTCAGAGTCTGCTGTTGATGATGTCAGTTACATATGACGAGTGTTCATGTGCCGTGGTTCTTTTTAAGGCATATTTTTCATATTAAGGATTTACACCTTTGGTGCCAAAGCTTCATAAATCATATCACCCTTATGGTTTGTCAAAATTGGAGGCGTTATGTTATTCAACAGAAACATTCCTCCCGTCTTATGCGATTGCTTGTGTGTATGTCAAACTTCGACAAGGTACAATTTTTGTGAAAAATAGTGTTGCCACATCTAATTCCAAGCCATTCTTGTACTTGTCAGAGTAAATGCAACATTTCAAAATGGGAGACAATGAATGACAGGTAAACCACAAAATGGTATTTGTTTACAAATACCAATATTGTTATTTGTTATGTTCATATCTTCAGACTTAGGTTCACTTAAGCAGTTTCAGTGAACCATTTTATTGTACCAGTATTCCAATTTTTCAGATACAAGTCCCTTTGGATATGTTCCTATGTAGTGCCAAAGTTTTCAAGAATTTTCTTCTTTTTTTTTTCCCCCATGCCTCTGTAACTTGCCTTATGTTTACCATTGAAAATCAGTTAATCCGAGAAGATTGTAAAAGTTTTTACCTGTCAGAATTCTCTTTCACAGGAATGAAAAGTAGTGCATTATTAAAAAGCTTGTTAGCTGACATGTGTTTAATTTTTTTTTCAAGCAGATGACTTTAAAAGAATTTAACTCAAAGATCAATCGAATGGAATTCTCTCATCATGAGATGGTAATATGAAAGTGATTCAAAACGTAAAATCATTCTGGCATGTATCAGAAGTGAAACTTCATCATGTGCTCAATTTTTAACAACATGGATAGAACAAAGGGTCATGACCCAGCCAGAATAATGAGCAGAAAGTTATGGAATTTGACATTTCACATGTTTTGTGAAATGGTGATATGCAAATATGATTTAGTGATGATGTCACAGACTCATTATGCCTGCTGTTGACCTGCACACTAATCTCCACCTAATTTGCTCCTTTGCAATTGGAATCATCAAAAAGAAAGAACAATATCCTTTACTCTGACTGACTGTGGAGTTGGGATAACTCAGCAACCAGGACTGGATGAGGGGGTGAAGTTGCTGAATTTCTGAGCCAAAAAATGATTTCTGTTAATGTTGTATGAACCAATGGGAGAGGTGTTAGGCATTGTCATTGCCCAACCTAATTTGCATATGTGGTTGCAACTACATTGTAATATTAGTGTTTAAAGATAATAAAAAGTTTTGGTACCTCAAAAGTTTCCCTGAATTTCCTTGTCTTAGTTTGTGTTTCAGGTTAAAGTACGTTGTCTGTGAGACTTACTCGCCCCAAAGTGCTCTCATGTCTTAGTAATCATGCAATAATGGTTTCGTACCAGAGCCGCCGCCGTACGACGGCGAGGTAGTATTGTATGAAACCACTGACTGCGACCAGCAGCGTGCAGCCCAATACCCATAGCTAACTGCGACCAGCAGCCCCATACGCATGGCGTAATGGGGCTTCGCATTGTAGCATTCAGGATCATGACAGATTTAATATCGCGGGTAAATGTCAGCTTAAATCCAATTAAATTCCGTTTGCTTTATGTGATGGCACTAGGTGAGGGCTTCAAAACTTCTACACAGAATTTTGACCATTGACTTCTTTGACCTTTGACCTTGATTTTTTACCTATATTGTACATTGGCTACAAAATGCTACTCCGCCATTTCTAACCCGATTTCGATTCCGTTTGCTTTATGTGATGGCACTAGGTGAGGGCTTCAAAACTTCTACACAGAATTTTGACCTTTGACTTCTTTGACCTTTGACCTTGATTTTTGACCTATATTGTACATTGGCTACAAAATGCTACTCCTTCGCCATTTCTAACCCGATTTCGATTCCGTTTGCTTTTTGTGATGGCACTAGGTGAGGGCTTCAAAACTTCTACACAGAATTTTGACCTTTGACTTCTTTGACCTTGATTTTTGACCTATATTGTACATTTTGCTACAAAATGCTACTTCTGGCGGGGACATATATTACGCATTGCGTAATTTCTACTTTTCCTTGTTTTGTTTTGTTTTTTTGTCCTGGACTGCATGAAATATTTTCCAATGAAATGAGAGTTCAGAACAACTTTTGAAGTTTAGTGTGGAACACACTGACACTAATTGTGTAGTGGTTCATGCATTGTGCCTTTCTGGATGTAAGTGTATAGCTTTGCTAGTTAGTCATCCTGTAATTACTCACAATCTCAAACAATTATGTGCATGGTTGTACTTCTGTCAAACTCATTGGCCCCAAGTCACGAAGGTGGTACAATTGACACCATGGTTTAAACCATGGTTTATGCAAATTTCTTCTGCGTAAATACGATAATGCATGTAATATTCATGTACTGGTACATACTTGGCAAATGTCTAGTTTGCAAGATTCAATAAACAGTTTTATTCTAACCTAACAGCCTATTTCTTATTCTGGATCTCTTCTTCTGATGTAATTGCTGTATATGTCTGTCCATTGCAATGATAATTTATATTCAACATAAAATAATTACAACATCTCTGTCAACTTTGCTGTTCAGAACTACACTTTGTGCGTGACACTTGCATTTGATTTTCTTACTTGAACTTGATGACAATTTTCAGTGAATGGGAGCTCTGGTCACGTACTACTTTTTAGGTAGGTATGCTTGGCGGGGCCTTCCTCGATAGAATTTAGACTTCTTGATATTCACTGTTGGCAATTTAAATATCTACTATTCATAGACCTAAAAGAGACAATAACTAACATGCTGGTCTTATATTTTTGTTATGGTAACCTGCGTCACGCATGCTGGCAGCATATTGCTGTGAGAGGAGAGGGTTAACAAAAATGGATGGTGCGAATTGCGGACAGATTGTGTACGCCAACACATGTCCAGTAGCAAATGCGCATAGATACTCGCATGTCAAAGATAAGCCTATTTCACGCTAAGTTTAGACCATGGTACAAATTTTTGTACCATGGTCTAAGTTTAAACCACCTTTGTGAATTCGGGTCATTGACATCATAAGTTTTCCAAGCATACATGTAACCAATGTGTGTGTTGTTTGCTATCACTGGTAAAAGATTATGTAGCCAAGCAACATTTATATTCCAAATCCTGTGCATTCTTTTCTCTGTACCCTTGTGTATCATACTGTAAATAATGAATGTAATATTCATGTACTGGTACATACTTGGCAAATGTCTAGTTTGCAAGATTCAATAAACAGTTTTACGATTCAACTACACGTATTAATGTTCAATATTCTGTTGCGTCTTACATTTAACATGATACCAATAAACATAATACAATTGTATTCTCATGTCATACAAGTGTACAGTGCACTCCCGTTATAGCGAACACGGTTATAAGGAAATTTCGTTACAACGAAGTAAATCTTCTGGTCCCAAAATTATCACCATTAAAGTCTATGGTAAAAAATTCGCTTATAACGAACACGGTTATAGCGAAATTTCCGTTATAACGAAGTCTTTTCCGAGTGCCACAGACAAAGAAAAACAAAAGAAATATGCTCCGTTATAACGAAATGTGAATTGCTTTCGAAAATACGTAGCGGAACAAGCATTTATAGCATGGGTGAACGCTCCACACCACTGTGTGTTCGCTCCTTGTGTCACGCAGTTTCTGAGGGGAATTTGCATGTATTATTGTGATACAGTTATCCCATCACATTTCATATAGCTTTCCAGTGTATGATGAGTATTCAGCAAACAGAATATGATATATATACGTGGTTTCCTTGTTTTCATTATATATTGTATTTGTTCGGTTATAACGAAATTTCGTTATAACGAAAGAAAACTGCCGGTCCCGAGCATTTCGTTATAACGGGAGTGCACTGTATATCATCACTACATGGATGCAGGAATGTAGAAAAATTGGTGAACTCTCTCAATGAGAACTCTCCAACTAATCACGATATACACGCGACTCCAGTTAAGCAAAATCCTCAGGACCATGCCGAATTTCCTTTTATTATATCAAAATTCATTATAGCCAAACAGTAAAGTACATGTATGTAAAGATGTATACTGAACTAGTAGATGATAATTTTTGCTTCGTTGTAACAAGAATTTTGTTCTGTGTTCATTGTAACGGGAGTGCACTGTAGTAGTAGAAATGAATGAAAGCATTTTCACACAAATCTATACAGTACTTTCAGAACATAAAGAGCACTGACCTAGTAAAGCTCCTTTAGAAGACATAAAGAATATCATTCGCTGGGTTAGAGGAGTGTTTACTTATATGAAGATGATGATATGTGATATACTGTATACGCCATATATTTCATGAGTCTAAATTTTCGTGATTCGGGAATTCCCGACGATTTCGTGAGTGGTTAAATTCGCGATCGTGGAATCCTGTACTGAATGGAGATATGTACATCGGGCTCAGAGTCAATATTTTCATGTGTCTTTAATTTCGCGAATAGCACCTGACTCGCGAAATTCACGAACATAAAAACCCCGCGAAATATTCGGCGTATACAGTACATGTACATGGACATAAACACAGTAAATCTTACGTAAGTCAACTTCACATAAGATGATAAATTGCAGAAGTTGACACAATGAAAAAGTCATAGATTTCTCTATTCTTTTCTCCTGGCTTCATCTCTTCTATTCCACTTCCCTTGAAACAATAGGAACCACAGAAAAAGTAGAGACTTAAATATGCAAGGCTTACATTTTGTGTGTGCAAGGTTTACTTTCTGTATCCAGAATAGGGGAAAATCTTGCGGCTCAGTGCTTCAACTACATGTAATTGCATGTGTTCTGCCGCGACCAGGGGTCGGTCTCATGAAGTCATCACGAAAATGTCTTTACATAAATTTCAGAATAGCCAAAGTCACTCATTTGTAGCCATGAGATACTTTTTGAAGAAAAGTAGAAACCATTTATGAAGTCTCTCATAAGACTTACATGAAAAATTGGGTTGTGAGATGATCCCTACTCTTCATGGCCAAACTCGGCCTATTTGCTGCCAAATCCGGCAAAACTGTTTCCCCCATAATTTCAAGGCGAAATTTGATCACTACGATAAATACAACTAGGTATACCCCTATGTTAGGTGTTATAATTTGATTAAATGTATACAATGTATTTCATGTCATGTGAAATCATTTTTATGGCTCACTTCAATATTGCACATTTCAGACTTAGTAAAATTTTAGTCACAGTATGTGGCACAGTATTACAGTATTTGAAGCCCTTAATCATACCTGCTAATTTCATGTAATTTTCATGGATTACAATCTTCAAAATATTCTATTGAATTATTTCATATTTAGTCTTTTTCTTCTGTACCTAGTCACAGGGTTATGGTAGATGTGGTAATTGGAGGAATTTATCATACCAGCTATTTTCACATACTAATTGTCATTTTTTTATTGTGATATTTTATGATTTATGTTACAATTTTATTTTTCATGTCTTTCTTTACTTTTTGGGCCATCACATTTCACTTGTCAGCCACCAAAAAAAAAAAAAAGAAAAAAAAAGAAAAGAAAAAAAAAAGTGATAGTGTCGAGCCTCGATCGATATAACATACACATGTAATGTCTATAGGCATTTGGAGTTTACATTCATATATATAAATGTTTGTAGGTGAATGGATGTGATTATAAAAGTGCCAATCAACATTTCACAAAGCAATTCAAGCCAACCAAACAGAATTATCTCCAAGGAAAATCCCCCAAAGCATTGTCCTCTTTGACAACCAAATACTGAGTATTATTTTTGCAGTTGGATGACAGATATATGACAACTTACATAGGCTACAATGTACCGACATCATTCTCATTTACTTCATGAAGTCGTATACAGTAGTTACATCATGACAAAATGATCATTCCTATCAACATAACCAAGATATAGATACAGTGTGTTATTATATTACAGTACTAAAAGTGCATGATACGCACAGACCACATTTTCTTCGTTTTATGCGTTTTGTGTGTGTGTGTGTGTGTCACTGTGTGTGTGTGTGTGTGCGTGTGTACTGTTCGCCACTGAAATATATGTTGTCTTATACAATTTACTTTAGTGAAGTAGATTTAAAAAAAAAAAAAAACCCACAAAAGTAAACAATCCCCTCCCGTAAAAAAAAAACAAAAAAACAAACAAAGCTAACAAAACAAAGCAAAACAAAAAGCGCACACACTCAAAATACTTGTCCAGCGCGCCCGGGCGCGGGCCCAGGGCAATGTGCGAAATTCACTATTCATTATTTTTTTATTTTTTATTTTTTATGCACGCAGGCAGGCTTGAGTAGAGGCTAAACATTTGATTCATTCGGATGCATTTGGAGAAGCTGGAAGATAAACTGTGACTGTCAAAAATATCGGGAATAGTCATGGCTATGAATTATCCAGGGACAAGTCGATCGGCTAGTGTGAGTATTTTGATAGAGATAACACCAGAAGCTCTTCGATGTTGTTTACTGAATGTTTACATAACGATAGTCGATAGTCGAAACATATTTTCAGGTGAACTGAGCTAACGCAAGACCAAAGATCAGTCCCATGCATATTGATTTTTGTTGTGTCTATGTAGAACGTCCCATCGCATCGTACGGCCATGCGCTTTGGCAGGGTGGCTCACATTAGATAAGTGTCGTTTATAGCCCGACCAGTCGCCGTGCGAATAGCGACTGGGCTGTGTCGTTAGTGATGGGTGATGAGTGCTGAGTGCACTAAAGCCGTAAAGGCAAACAAAACATAACAAAGTGAGACAATGCAGCACAAAAACTCGATGCTCATACATCAGTGATAAATTACTAATTAAAGGAACTGATGGGCAGCTAAAAGTTAGAAGAAAAAAAAAATCAGCTCAGATGATGGATTGTGTAAGAGTAATAGAAACAATGTATTTTTCCAGAGGCCCGAGGATCACAGAAGAAAGTGGGACAGAGATGAATATGAAAAGTTGGCAAAGGAGCGGCTGGACAAGGAGTTGGAGGCACAGGAGGAGAAAGGTGAGAGTAAATAATGACAGTTTACTGTACAATCTGTCACCTTATGTGGCTGTGGCTTGATATATAAAAAAAAAAAAAATGTTTTCCCCAGGCAACTACAAAGAATATTCCTGACTTGTTCCACTTTTTTTTTCCTGACTTCAAGCCAAGCAGTAGAGCAGGAAAAAAAAAAAAGAAAGAAAGAAAACAGAAAGAAAGAAACATGAAGTAAAGTGGAATAAAAGGTTAGTAGCAAAGGATTAATTCACTCTAATTCTGAAAGTACCATCTGAAATAAAGCACTGGTAGCGATACATAAAATGATTTCAAGGCAAATATGAGTTTTGAAAGAGATCACTGTTCACTCAGCCAGCTCCAGTGCTATTATATTTGGGAAATTTTCCAGAAAAAAAGAAGAAGCACTTGATGTTTTTCATGCATGTTGTATTCAAAAGTTCTGTGGTGTGCATTTTCACTGAAAATTATCCTGTGGCTATTGCAGGTCATTATATTCTGCCCATATAGACCTTATGCATTGACGTCATCACTCGCTTGACAACCTCTCGCGACGCCATCTTAGAGGGCAAGCGAAGTCCTTGACATCGCAGAGGCGTGCAGCTAGTTATGTGCTTTTCCTATGCGCGCTAGCGGCGATCGCCTCACTCGCCGCCAGTCCCCAGGCTAGTGGCAGGTTTTTTTTTACCATCAAACAAGTTTGACATGACATGACACATTATGCAGCAATATTTGGGTAATTTTCTCACATTGCGCAATCGAAATACTCACAGCAACTACAGAATTCCTAGGTTATATCGCAGAAATTTGTATCCATAGCGCAACATCGCCGTTCGCTGAATGTATGTCGCCATTTTGAATTTCATTAGCCAATCACATGCGAGGTACGTGTTTTAGTAAAAAACACGTAGAAATCTACCTCGCATGTGATTGGCTAACGGATTCGTAGGTTGATGAGCTGTTACGACCGCTGGTAGTTGCATCTTTTTTCATGAAAATTGTGCCAAAATGTTGGATATGTCATTAACCTGGTGAGTGCAATGCATACATCAAATGTCGATTTTGCTATACAAGCTTGAATTTCCCGATCTAGGGCTGTACATTACATGCAATAGAAAAGACAGTAAAAGAAACACCGATGTTGTGTGTAAATGCCCATTGCCTTGCGTGTAAAAGCACGCTCTAGCAACGCATCGCTTGCCCTCTGAGGGAGGGCGCCCTTCAGTTAGTAAGACCGTGTGACGTCATATGCATAAGGTCTATTACAGTCATTGGGACCACTCATAAGACAGATAAAGTTAATATCATTGACTTCTTTAGCGCTATTGTACCATGTACCAGAACTGAAAGGCAAACATGCATGTCACATAAATATTATGACACATCCTGAATATCAAATGTTTACGAAAGCTCCTTCACATTTCTTCAGCCTCTTCTGTCATTGTCCACCTTGTATATTTGTGCATTCCTTTATCAGAGAGGAGGAGAAAAGAGCCACCAGTCAAGAGGGAGCTCCTCAAGCAGCGTGACTACAAGGTTGACCTCGACTCCAAACTCGGAAAGTCCCAGGTCATCACCAAGACCACCCCCTCCTCACAGATGGGCGGATACTACTGCGATGTGTGTGACTGTGTTGTGAAGGATTCCATCAACTTTCTAGACCACATCAATGGCAAGAAACGTGAGTGATGCGTGTGAACAGGGTAGAATCAGGGGGGGGGGGGGGGGACGCTTGTAAAAGTTTAATCTTTCTGTACGTGGAGAGGAACCAAGTTTAATGAGACTGAATTAAGTCTTAAACATGGAGCATGAGAAGGCTGCACAAGTAAATGTACTAGAAAGCTATGTTACCTTGAAGAGCTAGTACAATTTCATGCTTCATAACTGCAGTGTGATTTTTTTTTATTTTTTTTTTATGAAAACTTCCAGTGCATGCAGGTAGTTGTATGCCTTGTTCTTTATTGAAATGCCCTACTTACCTTGTAGAGTACCAAAGTGTGGTGTCATAGCAATTCATTGAAAGTGGTTCTAAACAACCTCATCTGGCCTGAGCGTTTTTGCATGCGCCTGGTACCAACCCAAGCTATAAAAAAGACTGTGACATCATTACTTTGGTACTCTATATTCTTGTCTTGTTGAAAAAAAAAAGTCTGCATGTTGAAATGACAGTTTTGACAGCAGAAACCTGTGGAAGCAATTATCATCTCCCTGTTTTTTTTTTTTTTTTTTTTTTTTTTTGTTACAGATCAGAGGAACTTAGGAATGTCCATGAAGGTAGAGAGATCATCTCTGGACCAAGTGAAGAAGAGGTTTGAGATGAACAAGAAGAAAGCGGAGGAGAAGAAAAAAGAGTATGACTTTGAATCTCGGATGCAGGAGCTGAAGGAGGAGGTATGCCTGCAGCTTGTGGTTGTTGTATTTTGTCATGCAGGAAGTAAACCACATTCATAATGCCTTCAGATATGCAGTGCACTCCTGTTAACAACGAACATGGTTATAACAAAATTCTTGTTATTATTAGGTAAAAATTGAGGTCCAAAATTATTATCTATATATCTTTTGTTGGGCTATGATTTAGCATTTAAATTACAATATGATAAACGAAAATTGACAGTCCTAAGGACTTCATCATAATGGAAGTCGTCTGTAATGCAAATTTCTGTACCTTCAGCTGTCTGTGACATCCCCAAAACACTTTGCAAGTGTGAAACGTGAAGATGATGGACATTCATTCAGATATCACTGCATGAAATTGTGCAATATTTAAGTTTTGCCACACTTTTCTGGCACATTTCTTCTGACGTAGGAAAAAGTGAGAAACTTGGGTTGTACATGTACAATTGTATTGTGACACACGATTCAAGCTGCTTTAAAGTCCGAATGCAGCTAATATCTGATTCCATTCCTGCATGTTACCTTAACAGGAAGAGAAGCAGAAGGCGTACCGGAGAGAGAAGAGGAAAGAGCGGAAGAGGAGAGCCGATGATGATGGAGGGTACGAGGGTATGGATCCAGACATGGCAGCAATGATGGGCTTTGCAGGCTTTGGCAGCAGCAAGAAAAAATGTAAGTTTTGAGAGATTATGTCTAAACCCCTATCCCCAGGTTCTATTCGCCAATTGGCACACTGGCTGGCATGTTTGGCTCACCAGTCAACGCAGATATTGAGATTAGACTGTCAAGAAATAAGGGTTTTGTTATCAACCTCATCCTTATTGTATCTCATTGACTCTTTGTTGGGGATTGTCTTGTCATGAAACCAGAGTGAATGTCTGATATATCCCGTGATGTGGCTCTGCTGAAATTAAATACAACCATAATTTCATAAAAGATGTCAAGAGTACACATAAAATGTGCAATCTTCTTGTACTATGTACACAAGAAAAATTCACCTCTTGCAGAATGCAAAGTGTTTTTAAAACACTGAAGATATAGTGCTAAGCTTTATTGGAGTGAGCGGCCTCAGTTTTTCCCCTTAATAAGTAATTCGAATAATGTCTGTAACAAAAAATTCTCAAGCAAAATAAAGTATTTCAAAACAATAGAAGAGTCATTGTTGCTTTCTCTCTCCATTCACCACACAGATTGAATCACTCAGACGCTTTCCACTCCAGTCTGAATCGGTTCTCGCCCGAGGGTGTGCTGTCCGCTCTCGGCACTAGATAACCTCCCCATTTCCAGATGAGCATTTCTCAGCACGCAGCAGATAACCATGCTGTCAGAACCTTGGACTACATGATGTTTTCGGTGAATGTTAGAAGTTGATTGTGTGCTTTGAGCTCCTACCTTTCCTTGCATCAGATGGAATGACTGCTGCAGTGATGTATGTTAACACAGTACAAGACAGCTCAGGTCTGATGAATAGGTTATCATTTGAAGATTGGATACAAGCAAAATACAATTGTAAGGCTTAAATACTTAGGATGTAGGACAGAGAGTGTCATTGTAGGCACATGCATTAGAGCATTGTCTTCTGGCTTATATACGATTTCCTGGATGCCAGTGGGGGGCTTTTTGTTGGTGTGCGTCTGTTGAAGTAAAAAACCCATGCCTGTATTTATTGGTCATAAAGCCCTGCCCTACAGGGTACTTTATGTCTTGTATAACAAGATATTTTTCATGATTTATGCAGAATTCTTGTGAGCCACTGGTTCTGTACTGGAAATGTTACGTCCGCAGACAGCTATCTTGCATTATGCTTTCAAAAGAAATTTTCAGCGTTTTGTATTGCAGTATTGCAGTAAAGTCATTCTGGCTGTGAAAATGGCATATCAGATTATTTATTGAATTAATATCTCTATGAACATTACACTATTCTTCCCATTATTCCAGTTGTATACTGATGAAACTTGACAAATGTTATCATATATACATTGTGAGGTGCTGATATGGTAGATCTGTGTGACATGTATTTTTGTCAGCTGTCTCTGATATACGGTATGTAGTTCTGGGAAACCAACAAAAATTGGAGAATTAATTTCTTGATGGCCCCCAAAACGCTAACGTTTATATACGCATGTGTAAAAGCAAGATTTTGGTGAAAAATAAGTGAAAGCGACCAAGTTCTGGCAATCTAATGTATGACATGGCCTATGGTTCCTAACCATCAATGAAGAAAACCTGCCTCCCAATGTGTTTACCCACATGTGCATCTCAGTGTAAGATACTTCTATCCCTTTGCCTATATCGTATGTCCCCAAAAAACTTACGAGACCCTCTGCAACAATAACTTTAAAGATAGTGAATCAATTCAAATACAACTTCAAGGTATGAAACAATAACTGTTACCCACATCATACAGAAAACCCCATCTGATTTGCTTCAGTGGTCAAAGAGAAATGAGAATATTTGTAGAGCATGTGAGGAATCTCTTCCCTCCAAGTTCTGTCACGCACTTCCAAAAGCATCCAAGTGCTAAACTTGGAAGAAACAGACCCATGACGTGCTTTACAACAATCCACATTTCTCTTTGACCACTTGACCAAATTGAACGGGGTTTTCTGCAAAATATAGGTATTTTTAAACCCTTTTTCAGACAGTTTAGTCAGATTGAGCGTTATCAATGCGGAAATCTGATTGTGATTTTGTTGGGACATACTTTCCAAGCCTAGTAGGGTGTGTAAGATGTTTGTGGGAAGCTCAAATTCTTGTAAGGAATGGGGTTTTAAATCTTTGTGTGCCATGTTTGAACGTCTGACTCAGTCAATGGCTTGCCAACTTTGCATATTTTACCCAAACACAAAACTGTGTGCAAACCCAATGCTGTAAAAGTGGAGATTTTTCTGGTGTGAAATTTCTGTGCATTTTGTGCAGCATGAAACTAGAGTATAGATAAAAGAAAGCACATTTTTGTGCTTGTTCAATGTTATACTGTTTTATATTTTGATTCCACAGAATTAAGAACGTATGCAGAAATCATTTTACCTGGCTGAACCTGAAAAATGATAAGTGCAAAAATTTCCACTTATGCAGCCTGTCATAGTACATTGAAAGCATCATAGCCATAGTTTTGTCATAGCATTACATCGAAGCAAAGCTTGCAGTTTTCTGTGCAACTTTATCCTGTACTACATTATTATCACAAATTCTTCAGTAAAAAAGTACATGGCTTTGAATAAATAGTGCTTGTGAGTTGTGGTCTCAGAATAATGTAGCACACTAAGAGTAAAGGACATTTAATGGTTGGCTACATTTTTGTAGCTTTGCTCATGATCCAACGATGCGAGAAAACATTTCATTCTGTGCATCAATACTGAAAACAGCCCTCATGCAAATCAGTTTTCTTGGAGGGGGAGGGGATGGGGGCTAGAAATTCTGAAATCAAATGCTACTAAGTGCAATGTGAATTGATGATTCATGAGGCAAATATGTCACAAGTGCTTTATTCATGGCTGTTGGGTTTGTAAAGTTGGCTGAAAACTGAGTTTCTTTCATAGGGGAATTGGAAGATGCACAAGGGAAAATTGCTAAAAATCTTTTCACATTCCTCACTGCCACTGGTAGTTTAACTTGAATCTGCCAAATTCACTCTAATGCACAGTCCTGTCCTAGTAGGGTTGTATTTGTTCAAATTCAAAGGGGGCTTTAAAGGGGTGTGAAATTCAAATTTTCGTTTTACTATCTGAAATTATACGTATTGACCCTATGTTGATGATCTCTTCTGCGAATGGCTAACACTCGTCTGCAAATATATCCCATTAGTCAATCTTATGAATATGTCACAGAATTTATTATCGCTTGAAACCAATGTCATTGTATACGAGAGTGCAGAGGTGCTCATTATGTGTAAAATGTGTGTGCAAAAATTATGAAATGCTCTTAAGTGTTATCCCCTCAAAGTTATGATTATTCACAGAATTTATACCGAGCTAGTCCACAAGTGTAACTTTCAAATGTAAGTCCGTTTGTGATTAGTGCCATTATCTTAGAGAAGATCTCATGTTGACAAATGCGTGTTGAGCAGCAAGCAGAGGTATGCACTTTGGTGCAGACATTTACTATGGATAGCCAACGGTCATGGGTGCCAAGGTACGATGATTTGTGCAACATTTTTGCACAGTGGGATGCGATTATGATGCATCCAAAGTATGGAAAGATACACTTATGTGCAAATCTGTATTGCAATCCTCAGTATACAATAATGTATCGGTGTATCTTTCAGTGTAAATAAATGTACAGTTGATTTTACAGCTCTTCATTTAGCCAAGTGTGTATCAGTGCTCTTGTTGATTCAACTTGCATATCTATGTGTATAATTATATAGGCGTAAGATAGTAGTATTCCACTGGTCCTGACATAGCTTCTGCTTTCTCTTCACTTTAGTTCTCAAGCTTTTGGCCATGTAGGCCTTCATCAGGATCTAAACAGACACGAAAATTTATGACATACACGTAGTGTGCTATTGCCAGCGATATTGTAAGAAATATGACTTATGTAATAATATCTGTACAAAGGCACTGTATTCATGGTGATACATATATACGGAACACACACACACTTTCAGATATAATAGTATACAATAGAAAAGTGTACAATGCATGTTGCAATGAGCAGCAGCTGTATGATTGGTTACATGGCGTTTCGTGACGTGTGGTTGGTTTTGCCAAGTGTGTTGTTATGTCATGTTTGGGTATAGAGGGTGTGTGTGTGGGTCATTGACCTCCATTAGCGTTGTTCAATACTTCTCAATGATTACAGTGCACTTTACAGCACAGATAATAACATACAATACAAGCTACTATATGAATGATATAAATACATGTACAGTGCACTCCCGTTATAACGAACACGGTTATAACTAAATTCCGGTTACAACGAAATAAAATTTAGGGCCGCAACATTATCAACTCTATGTATTTTTATTGTTTATTCATTCGGTTATAACGAAATTTCGTTAAAACAAAAGAAAACTGCCGGTCCTGAGGACTTCGTTATAACGGGAGTCCACTGTACATGTATTTCAAATTATGATGATTAACAGGCAAACCTCCTTATTATAACAAGATAGTTGGGACTGCAAGAATATTCTTGCTGTAACAAAATCTTGTTAACAGCAGATACAGGAAATGAACATTGTACCGAGTTTTACTGGTAAAATCCTCTCAGACAGAATCTCATACCTGTGTTTGCTATTGTGGCCTCGCCAGTTACTTACAGATAGCTCTCACTAGAATGGCCAATTGACACTTCTGTGACATACCTGGGTGTGTATTGGAAGAAAACTTCAGGTAATTTTTTTTTTTTAAATGGTATTGTTTATCAGAGTATTAAAATACAAATGTATATAATATTAGTAGAAAATGTTAGACTTGAAAGGAAACACCAGTAGTGCTGCTACAACTTCTGGTTTGTGTACACTGATTTTACTACTGTGGCCATTGCTATTCATCAATGTTGTTCATTAGTGTCAATACTGTACTACTACTACTACTACTACTACTGCTCCTACTGCTACTCAACAAAACATAGACTTCATGGAAACCATTTCAAACTAACTTCCTTCGACAACTTTATTTCAGTCAACAGAGGAACCATGAAACAGGCAACATTTCTGAAATGCACAAGATGTTCTTATCTACATTTCTTGCCACACTGGAATAGACATAGAGTCATAAACAAACAAAGCAGTTGCAGATACCTAGTACGTAAACTTCTTTTCTTTTCCAATACAGTCGACTCCCATTATGACTAAGTCCTCATTGCAGGATCGGCGGTTTTTTCTGTTATATCGAAATTTCGTTATGACCAAACAAATCAAGTATACAAAGATATATATCTGATGATTTGGGGACCTGAATTTTCACTTCCTTGTAATGGAATTTCAGTATAACCATGTTCGTTATAACGGGAGTGCACTGTACAGGGGAAGGACTTGATACAGTAAACTCCCATTATAAGGGAAGTCCTCGGGACCGGCAGTTTTCTTTCGTTATATCGAAATTTTGTTATAACCGAACAAATAAACAATAAAATACATAAAGTGGATAATGTAAAGGCCTGAATTTTTACTTCATTAAAATCGGAATTTCGTCATAACCATGTTCATTATAACGGGAGTGCACTGTACAGTAACTACATGTATAACATATGAAAAACGGTGTGTTGGTTTGAGCCTGCAGTGTCAAGCATTATAGATATTGTAGACATCTTTTATAGCCAAAATGTTCCGATGTATCCACTAAGAGCAGAAGCAGTAGTAAATTTGTGACAGTGCTCAGAGCTGGACCCCATTGCGCACATTTGCAACAGGTTGTTGGGTGAATTCAATCCTGACACGTACATTGTAACCACATAAACACACTTGCTACTTGTGTATCGAACAACTGATAACAACACTAATATACACAGCACTGAAAATTTGTGAATGAAATAACATGACTGGGTTCACATAGGAATTCCCACAGCTGACACCATCTTTCTGTATGCTTTACTGCAATGCATCAAGAGATTTGCAAAGCATGTATGCAGGTGTCAACAATACTTTAAAATGTAGTTAAAAACAAATAGTTTCTTATTCCTTTCCTGAAGAGAATGTGATGTCTAGATTGTAAAAGGCAGCCTTACTCAAATAAAAAAACCCAAAACACAATTCGTTCACACAGCTGTACAAGGAACATAACTATTTGTTGAGAGCAAGTCCTCTACTTTCAGTACAGTGGACTCCCGTTATAACGAAGTCTCACTGAGAAGTAGCATTGGACCACTAGCCCACATGATTGTAATCTCCCTCTACAATGTCTTCTATGCATGAAGTAAAAGTATTCTCCCAGCATGTTGTTTTATAGTCAGCGATGTATTGGATAATGTACAAATCTTAAAAGAAATAGCGATTCTCAAGCACAAAATGGAAATCGTTGGAACATAAAAAACTAAAAACTAGATGCTGAGCACATCAAATACTTGTTCGAAACATGATTTTGTATTCCTCTTTGTATTTGAAATGATATAAAGAAAGAACACTTTAATGCAATTTAATGTCTTGAATAGCATCTGTATTATAAGTCTTATAAAATGAAAACTTTTATTGGGTACATAAACAGTAACACTGATAACTGATAATTCATGACAGCTTTCAAATCTTCAACACACATTCAATGCAAAACATTCGTTTGTATAAAAAACTTTCAACATAGAGCTGATAAATCTACTGCTTACGTATGTTCATTACAAGACTCCTGTAGAAGAGGAAAAGAATGCAAAGTCATCAAACAGGTAAGCTTAACTCTTACCTCACAATTACACGCTGAAGAAACATATGATACGTTTAAGTTTAAATTAGGTCACTTTTAGTTCCAGTCTCACAAATACTGGAGGCATGAAAATAACAACATGAATATATACAGTGTAGTCTATCCTTTCTGATAATTTCAAGCTCCAATTCTTCAACAAACCTGTAACTTCAAATGACAGATCTGTCCATCATCCTGATCAGCTCATTTTTCTTTTAAATCGCAAAACAGTTAACACCAATTTAACACATTATTTTTCAAGCAAACAGACGTAAGTAAAAGAGTATGCAATATTTCCATAAAGGGACAAGGGTGTAAAACTTCATGATATAAAGAGAACAAAACAAACAGACACAGAAATAAAAACAAAGTAAACCAGACACAATGTTCAGTTAACCTCATTTGAGTTCTACTTTTTCTATGTAAAGAAATTTTCTTCCATGAATAAGTAGCTTGATGTATCATTGCCAGCAGTTGGTGTCCGTTGCCTGGATGGCCTGATTAATCTGTGAAGGTCAGAAATGCAAAACCTCCATCAAGCCAATGCCTGATAACCATGAACATTTACCAAAAAGTAATAAACTGTGAGTTTATTCTAACATTAGACGAACTGCAAAGTGACATATGATTGCTACAATGTCTGCTGGTTGACATGTGATACAGTAAGTGGTACAAGGCACATTACAGGGATTTGCAGGAAGATAATTGGTTACAGTGGTCAATTCTATTCAATGTTTTGATCTCATTGAAACGATCAAAGTAGCCTGCAGATCCAAATGAATGACTTTTTTCAAGAAACATCCTAGAAATGTTGCTATGGCAACTGGTATGTTTCCGCTATCACATTTTTCCCCATTGGTCTGTTGTCCAGCTTGAGTGTAAGATGACAGTTTCACAAGATTAGCTTTAAAAAGAATGAAATTGAAATCATTACCTCCAAATCCATCAAAATTGGAATTAATCATCATCCTCACCTATTTGTCCCGAGTGAGGATGGCTTGCACGGCTGGAACAAGTCACACAAGAGACCACCTGATGATGAGGATGTAGCCACACTATCGTGACCATCATCTTTAGCAGCTGCAACAAGAATGACACTATGATTGTGAAGATGTATGTGTGGGAGGAAACTGAAAATGCCATCAACCTTGCAGAATAAAGTTAGACCAATAAAGTAGGGTTCATGCCAGATCAAAAACTGACAAGCATTTACCACTTGCTCCATCATTCCTCAATAGTTGTGTTTCCCAGAGGCTATTATTCTCATTCCACTCTACATCTGTCTTTACTTTTTATATTACTTCAGAGTATTTTAACAAAAGATATGAATGATATTTACCTTTTTTTTTTAAAGCAACAAAATCAATGCAACGGATCAGCTAAACTTTGAACACTTTCCTTGTACAGGACAGATACACTACAGACTTTTTGGTACATAATTGAACAATGAATTGCACTACTATTGTGTAAACTCTATGTTACAGGTTTAAAAGGCCTTGGTTTCACTGTCACGTCTTTTATTCTCGTAAAGATGCAAAATGTCATAGAAATGGATTTATTAGGTAACTTGTTCTTATTTTTCCTCCTCATCAAATGAAGTGTAATACATGAAACAGATCTCTAATAATTATAAGACATACCACACAGCATTACAAGCTTGTAAAAACAAGGTCACAAAACACAGCCTCATGAATATGCACCTTGCCAGACAAAAAACAGACAAACAAACAAACAAAAACACACACACACACACACAAAACCAAACAATGACACATTGACCAAAAAGTTAATTCAATGAAATTAGATATTAATAATCCAATTCCTACCTTGGTCCATACCATTGTCACTGCTGTCATCTTCAGGCCCATCCAAATTGTTCACATGTTTCTGTCTGCTCTCCACAAGAACAGGTCTAGACAGCTTTTTGTGACAATCCCCTGCATCAGAATTCTTTCCGATCACCACATGCTCATTCTCTCTGTTCTGCAAATCAGTCTCATCTGGTTTCCATCGCTGTGGTCTTGGCCGAAATGTATTCGACACCCTGCCTGATGAATCTTTCACGATATCTCTTCTGTGACTCGCCAGGTCAGTGCCGCTGTCTTGTGATGGCTTGTTTGCCTTGCTGGGCAGAGGGCCCTTCTGCAGCTTGCTCATATCTGCCCCATCACCCAATATGTCCTTGCTGCTGACACGCTTCACCACGTCATAACTTCTCCCTTCCTCTATCGCTGTGGAATTGGTCATCGCTTGACTTTTCTGCATTATTTGCCTCTTTCTTTTAGGGGACCCTAATGGCACATCTGTCTTCCTGTCTGCTGCTTCTTTCCTTGCCTCCTCTTCTCTGACATCTTCCACTGCCTTCGGCATCTGTGAAGAGTCATTTAATTCTCCATCCTTACATCTCATCCTCCGTTTCAGTGAAAATTGTCTCATGTTGTCAATCTGACATGGATTTGGTCCCACAGTCAGACATTGGATCAGTCCTTCTGATGCCAGTGAAGAAAAGGAAGAGGGCATCATATCCTCTGGTAGCTCTGGAATAGGGCTGTGACAATCCTGAGAAGCACTGCATTCTGTTGAGACTGACATCACCTGTCAGAAACAGTGATTGAAAAAAATCTGGTCAATTTTGGTATGAAGACGCATGAGGTAGAATCACCCATGATTAAACATACTGTGTAAACATATGTGGTGCAAGCTGAGAACAACGAAGAATGCAGTACTTATTTATAAAAGAGCTTTCTATTAAAGATAATCTTAAAAAAAGAGAACAATGTAGGTACCCTTAAATTGTAAATTTCTTTTCAGTGCAAGAGATGGATTTTCTGATACTTTTCAGCATCAAACAAAGCACATCTTATATGCAAGATATTATGGTCTGTTATGAGAATATGCATACTGGAATCCATTGAAACAGTGAACTCCCGTTATAACACAGTGCTTGGGACCTGCTATTGTCTTTTGTTATATCAAAATTTTGTTATAACCCAACAAATAAACAATATAAGAATATACTGGTGATAAAGTTAGAGCCTAAATTTTGCTTTGTTGTAACCAGAATTTTGTTGTTAGTGTGTTCGTTACAATGAGAGTGCACTGTAGTGTGGAAATCCATGAGCCAATGATCTGTATAACAGATAAAATGCAATCTCTAAAATTTTCAATTGTACCAACGTTATCATTCTTGACAATAAGCTATGATGATTACGATTATCAATTTCATTGATATAATTCACCTTAGTTTCATACGGAGACAATGATGAGGAAATACTACTCCAATCATCTGCCAATGGTGCCTCAAGAGCAAACATGTGTTTGGATGAACCCTTGGACCACTGAGGAGAAGATTCATCCTTGTCATTGGAGGTGATGTTGTGACAGAATGACTCGAAGTTCCGGCAGATTTTCTGGCTGTCTGAAAATAATTCTGGAGATCCTCGCGTGGATAAGGAGCAACTGTCTTCCTCCTCGCCAACGCCATTCTGAAGAAGAGGATGATGACACATCATGTCATTACCCCGGTCACTCTCCCCATCATCTGATGAAGACCCTGGTGGGCAGGCATCCACCATCCATGGCACCTTCTCCTGGACATCAGTGGTCTCATTGGTATCAGGTTCTTCTTCTGCATCTTCTCCTTTGCAATCGTTCCATTCGGAAGACACAGCTGACTTGATTTCAACTCTTTTAAGTACGACTTTGACAGAATTGATCTCTTTGTGTTCTCCCTTGGGCAACCCTACTTGAGAAGGGTTGGATACTGCTGGATCTTTAGGGGATTTTCGGGGTCTTCCCCTTGGCCTCTTTACGGCCTGTGCCCTGACTGTTTCTTTATTGCTATCATTCTCAGAACCACCTGTGATCGACTTACGTGGTCTACCTCGCCTCCTCGTACCCTTGGCCCTTGGCATATCTCTCTCCTTTGCAGCTTTAGAAGACTCTGTCATGGCATTCTTTCGTGGTCTTCCCCTTCCACGTCTCTGGCCTGTGAGCCGCTGCTCAGGGGAAAACAAACTGGACTGACTCTCAGGACTGAACATGGTGTTGTTGGCAACGCTGTCCAAATTGTACTGCTCTAGGTCTTCTGCGTCTGGCCCTGCTCTAACCTTCTTCAGTCTTGGTCTAGTTGTCATTGTCATTGTCAATCCCGCTGATGGATCTCTCGTGATGGACTGACGTGGCTTATCAGGGATTGCATCTTCATCTATGAATTCATAGATTCCCCTCTCCTCTTGAGACAGCTCTGTTTTCTTCAGTCGATATACCTCTGACATTGCATCCTGTGAACGGTTCTGTGTGGCATTCTCGAGCCTGTTAATGTCCTGCCTATGATTGTATGGCACTGGAGTCGTCAACCTAGCATTTGCAGCAAAGGCAGCTTCTATGCATGACTGGCGGACAGGAGGGGCATCTGCTCCCGACTCTGCAGGCACTTTCTTGCCACCTGAAAGTGTCTGACCATCATATCTCTGTAGACTATTCCCAGTGTTGCGACTTGCTTTGGTTGATATTCCCACGTTTGTGCCTCCCGCCTGTTCCACTACGTTCACATCAGCAGCAGATGACAGATCCTCACCTGCATCACCAAGATGGGGAGACTCTTCAAAATCTTTGCTCAGAACTCTCTGTACTGAGCTCAGCTGCCTGCAAGCTGTTCCTGCCGGGCCCGAGACTGTCTCAGTTCCCTCTGGCTTCAAGCTTAGGATTGCCACCTTGTTAACATAGGCCTTGGCCTTGTCCTCTTCTGCTCCATTCCCCAGCATTGTTGTGCCTGGCAGCTTGTCAATAGGGGGGTCATTCAAGGACCAACTTGAGTGGTGATCACTGGATATGGGAGACGTCATTGGATCCTGCAGGAGCCTAAAGCTTACTCTAGTTCTGGGCATAGATCTCTTCTTCTCACTGCTCCTAACAGAAGAGTTTGGTAGAGGGAAGAAACATACATATGTCTCCTTCATATCAAAGGGTACAAGATTTGTCTACGAAGGCAAATTCTCATTTATTTACTTGATACCTTTTCACAACTTTTTACTTATGAACCAGCATTAATGAGTTTGGAATAGATGCAATTACATTTTGTAACAATGTGTGACTGTGCTTGAAATGCTAATCCTAACATTATTTCAAAGTAACAATGAGATACTGTTTTTTTAAAACCATCAATGTTTAAATCATGAATATGTAATGAATACATTGTAGGTAGAGTGTATTCCATTATAATGAACACATTTATAACAACAAAATAAAACTTCAGGCTTCCAAATTATCAACTAAATAATATCTTTATATATTTTACAGTCTGGCTTTAATGAAATTTCTATGTAATGAAAGAAAACCGCCAGTTAGTTTTAACGGGAAAGCAAGGCACAACTTAAGTGTTTGGCTATATTAAAATTTTGACATAACAAAAGAAAAGTGCCGGTCTTGAAGACTTTGTTTTACCTGAGGATGCCTTGCCTAACAATGCAGCTGGTGGACTGACCCTTGAAGGCAAGAGGTGAACTGGGAGTGTGATTGCTGTTCTGCACTTCTCTGATTACACAGCTTGAAGCCAGGGTTGGGGGCTGCTCTTTGGGTCTCAGCTTCTTCACAAGCCCCTTAAGGATTGTCCCTCGAAAAGGGGATTTTGCGGTAATTGTCCTGTAACAGGTCAAAACGGACTTTGAGCACGGCTATATTCAGGAAGATAGCTACTCTGCAAGTCTAGTGGTCTTCATTTTGTCTCAGATTTTCGAAGATAAGAGATCAATATACAGCAGCTGCTTCATAAATGCTGATTGTCTAGTCATGTATAATTGGTAAATCATTTGATTAAAATTTGAATAACAGAGGAAAGTAGCAGAGATGTATGTCTCTATAAGCAAAGTCTAATGGACAATTTCACAATGATTTCAGAGTGTTACAATCTTTTTTTTCCAAGTAGATACATGTAATGATTATAAGCACAACACTGTGCTGTTTTCAAATTAACCACTAAAAAAAGAAAAGAAAAAAGAAGCAAAGTTCATTGATATTTGTACACAATTATGGAAACATAAAAACATTTAGGCTTCTGACTGTCAGATTATCCATCCAAAATTATCATTAATACAGAAATAGTAAGGGAATCACATGAACCTACTGATGAAAGCACAACCATCCTTATTCTCTGCATCAATCCAAGTCAATAGTTGGATATTTATGCTCCATGAAAACAAAATGCACATCATGGCAAAATCATTTACACAAATAGTTTTAAAAACTTTTCATACCCTGCAAAAGACGAGCAAAATGCTGCCCGCTTCTCTGCCGAAGAATCCTCCCAAAGTTGCTTGATCCTTCTCTCGATCTGCTTGTTGGGCAAGAAGGGATAGCGGGCAGACAGTTTGGTCTTCTGGATGTTGTAGAAGGATCGGTATCCTGCCTTGTCAGTCTTCCGGAGGCTGGGCTTTGTGCCAGACGGCTTAGCAGATACTGAGGGGTGGCCATCGCTGCCAAAGGCCACAGGTGCCACTCTGTGTGGCTTTGGTGTACTGGTGAATACCCTCACCATTGTTAGCTACTATATTCCTTGAACTTTTGGTGAAAAAAAGAAGAAGAAGAAAGAAGCAAAAGCAGTGTTTTGCATTGGAATTTGTAAAGTAGTTTTATGATGATGATGATGATAATAATAATGATAATAATAATAATAATGATAAATGAGGTAATATCTGTCAATACCATTAATAGTAACCTGTTTGTCTGTAAGTTCAAAATGCATCTTGAGATACTGGTAATGAGAAAAAAAAAAAAAAAAAAAAAGAAGACTCCACAAACCCAGAATGGGAAGAACTGCATCACAGAAGAGAAAAGGGCATTCATGCCATGCAGATGCAGCTACTCTTAGATAAAAATGTCTTTCAAAATGAGAAGACTTCTATGGGAATAATTTATATATATTTTTTTTTACATAGGTGCTGCACGATAAAGCTACGAGAATGCCAAAGAAAATTTTCATTTATAGGCCTGTCTTCCATTGATCAGGTTGAAGGACATCTTAGACTAAAGTGAGAGCACCATCAAGTTGTACACATCACATACTTGAGGATATCAACACAGACTGCCATTATCAAAAGTATACCAAAATGCATTGTAGAGTACTGTAAAAGTGGATATTTTCGCGCGACTGATTTTTCGCACTTGGCGAGGTAAGAAGAGTTTCGCGTGTTTTTAATTCCGCGGAATCAAGACATCACGCACAGGCACATATAGCAAGCACAAATATTTGTGTGCTTTTATTTTCGTGCTAGTTTCTGATTGCGCGAAATGCGCGAAAATTTCCACTTTTACAGTAGTTGAGTGACAGTTTGTAATACAAGTAAAGCCTATATCCGGCCTTGAATTTCTACTAATACTTTTTCAAATTCCTTGTCACATTCATGCAGTTCTGGTGACTACATGCTTCAATGTGTAGCGGTTTCCAATATCTCTGTATGCATTGCATAAATTTATGCAATTGATAAATTGCATTGATAAATTTACTCATCAAGCCTCTGCCTGATTGATTAAATCTACAACATCCAGTGTGACATATTGTCTTGTCTTTTTTTTTTCAACCACCGCTGAAATGTAAGGGTGCATCAAGTAAAACTAGGAAATCACTCAGAGAGCGCAGACCTCCGCCAAGCAGGTCATTTTTACCCACATGCTGAAAATTGTCCTTTCCCAACATAAAAGCTTTGGCGACTGTTTATGTCATCACTACTATCAGCTTTCAGCAGTGAAACACCTTGCCCAAGCAGAGCACGCGCTTTAAGTGCGCCTATACAAACCTCAAATATGCGCAGCTTAGACTCCTAAAATTATTGACCCCATCTGCTAAAAGATTTAAAATCCTTCAAAAATCCATAAAAATTTCTGAATCACTACCAAAATTTAATAATCTGTTCCTTGAGTCATTATAAACTTTTCTTGCAAGTTTCATTCAAATATTTTACACACAGACAAACACCAACAAATGAAAGCATAACATCTTTCCTTGGCAGAGGTACCAGTAACTAGTGAATCATCTATGTTTATGTACCAGTGGTATGATAACACTGGTCTGTTTGAAGTCAGATACAGATTGCAGATACCATCTGGAAAACAGACAATAATAGTGTACTAATGTAGGGTTCATAGGCCTACACTAGTTGGTGTACACTGTAACTAGTTAATTATTGCAACTCTTGACTTTGCCTTTAACTTCAAATTGTTAAATTCATGTTGCCAAACTGAAGTACGGTAGACCTATAGATCACAAGAATGGTTTGCATAGACTACAACAAAGACAATTACCTTATTTAAGGATGGAACATTTTTGTGTCAACTTTGAGCAGAAACTGAAACCTGCAATCATGGTCATGGCAAGATCTTCATCAAACTTTAGTTTTGTATAGAGTGGTCTCCCCACTGTAAACACAATCACCACCTCATCCTGGATCACACACTCACTACCGTATTACTACTACACTTGTTAGACACTACTGTCTAGTAATGCTAGATTGTTACTAGGACCTACAAACTTTTAAACAGTCGATCTTGATCAACCACTGTCTGCTCATTCACACACTTGTATGCATAAAACTAAGAACTCGCTCCGAACGAAGAAGTCAATCAACATTAGAACCTAGAGCATTCCCGTTTTCACTTTTCTTTCTTTTATTGTCAGCTAGAAACCCCTAACGTTAACGTTAAACATCTTTTCAATAATGTTAGCACAGTATTGCAATTGGCGCTAATGATTAAGAATAAGGAAATATTTTACGATTATAGTTTAAAATACCAAAGCCTCCACTAAGCAGCATTGAATGATCGGAAAGACCCATGCATGGCCCACAAGACAGGCAGCACAAAACATGCATGGCCTACAAAACGTACGGCAGAAAATGAAAGGCGCTAAATGCAACGGCCCGACGCGGCGCGGCGTGGCCTAGCCCTAGCCTGATGCCCGGTTAAAATTAAATAGTTGAAGCTTACGTTCTTTGACAGTTATAGGGTCTATGTCCCAAGGAACAAATCAACACAAACCTACCTTTCATAAAGCTTCCAACGTCGACAGGTATGATGCAAATTTTGTGGCACCACATCAATGTTGCAAATAATGCTAACTGATCAATTTAGAACTTGACTTTTGACAGATCAATCAGCGCATCCATCCCTAACGTCTGCGGCGTGGCGGCGGCGGGTATCGGTACCCGGCCCGTGTACGTACCATCGTACCAAAGAGGATACCACACACACGCCTTTTACACACTCATTTCTACATTACAGATAAAACACATGCAATGGTGGCGACACACGTGCACTACTGTGAGCCAAGATCGCGCGTTTAATCATTCTGGCGGGTGCTTGTTGTTGTTGTTGTTCGTGTTTATTGGCGCTTTTCAATCAGGGATGGGGGGATGGGTGCATCCACATGATCGCTTTACGGCCCAGGTAATAGTGCATCCATAGATCCGGCCATGTAGGTGGTGGTATCAATGGTAGCAACGGTGGCGTCTCCTGATCCTGCACTGACTCCGGTTGGTCAGATTGTTTGTGCAGGGCTAGGGACGAGAGTCTTTCGGAGTCTTTCCTTCGTTACCCCGCTGTACTTTATGTGGGAGTACACACAGCAGGATGCCCGTATGATAAAGGCTTCTGAATGGCGCCACAAAATTCAAACTGGATATTTAGTACCGGTACTGGTCGGAGAGCTGGCACAAGTCCCTGCAAAGTTAGCTATCTTCACCCAACTGTCATGTACAGTATAAAGTGGCAAATTTTAACAAACCTATGATCATGAATACGTAACCATCCCAGTATACAAACTGTTTCAGAATGTGTATGAGTGTGCATTTACCGGTAATTGCCAAAATCGTTATTTTTAGACCTTATAATCCAGAATGTGTTAGGATGCACTGTTTTTTCTTTTCGGACAAAACATCCTTTACATTCTTTTAGGAATTAGTGGTAGGGCCCCACATCAGTAGCACCTACATGTATGTAGTCAAATGCGGGGACTCACACGAGGATTAAAAAGTCTTTAGAATAATTCTGGGTCATGACAGTGATTTGAATCACCAACCAAAACCAATAATTTATTTGTTTCTTGGACCAGTTATGTTTTTACTTTAAAATTTGTTCAAATAATATATTCTCAAACTTATAACAATAATGATACTACTTCTACTACTACTAATAATAATATCATCATTCGACAGACAGATAAACCAAGAAAAGTTCCAGTAAAATGTTACCTCCCTCAGCAGATATAATTCTTGATACGCTTATGACTTTAGGTGGCAAAGTTACAAGGTACTAGTAGTAATCACATGTACATAGAAAAGTGTTGAGTAATTATTAACCTGTAGGCCCCTATGTGTACATGTATATACATGTATGTAATCTATCTATCTATTTTATCTTTCTATATTATGTGTACACAAACACACACACATATCTATCTATCTGTCTATCTATCTATCTATCTATCTATCTATCTATCTATCTATCTATCTATCTATCTATCTATCTATACTACTTAGTATACACTGCACTATTCTATGGCACTATCTATCTATCTATCTATCTATACTACTTAGTATACACTGCACTATTCTATGGCACTCTCCTGGACTGTTATCATTCATATACATCAAAATCAAGGTGACAGAGAAGCTGGCAGATACTACTACTGAAAAAGCGGATATTTTCCGCGTTTGGCCGGATAAGAGTTTCACATGTTCTTAATTCGGCGGAATCAAGACATCATGCACAGGAACATATGCAAGCAAAAATATTTGTGTGCTTTTATTTTCGTGATAGTTTCTGGTTGCGCGAAATGTGTGAAAATTTCAACACCGCGAAAATTTCCACTTTTACAGTAACCTCAAAGGGCAAAAAACTCAATCCCAAATCAGTGAATTTTTGTTTGTTTGTTTTTCCAATATCTTTCACTCAGTACTCAGAGAAAATAATTTAGAGGGATGGTATAGTTTTGCTTTAGATGGGGCTGCAGGTTTCCAACTTTTCTTTTGGTATGTGTTTGTGAGGAAATGAGAAACCTCTTATGAAACATGAAAGAACAGGTAATTCTTAGAAGAATTCAGTTTACTTGATGAAAACTGGTCTTGAAATGGCCGAGATATCAAAAAACATCAAAAAAAAAAAAAAAAAAAAAAAAACCCAAGCAAAACAATTCTAATAAAATTGCGACAGGCCGCAACTTTTATTAGGATCTCTTAGTTTTACTTTGTTTTGGGATGTCTCAGTCATCTCAAAACCAATTTTCATCAAACAAACTTTCAATCCCCCTTAGAGTTGTAAGCTCTTTAACATTTCAAAGAGTGGTTTTTAAGTATCTTGCAAAAAGTTATAAGCTGAATCCTCACCTCAACCAATACTATACCATCCCTTTAGGGTTCAGGGAGTCTCCTGCAGAATCAGGAAGATGTGGCAGCTCTGCTCTTCACAGAGTAATAATGCACCCTAGTCCCTGGAACCACACCCACACCTTCAATTTATGCACTCGCCCTTGCTGCAACTGGCACATACACACACGAGATTAAAACCATATCAAAGTTCAGCTTCCTATAAGGCAGGGCTCAACACTAACAGTGGCCCGGTGGCCCGGGGCCACCAAATTTAAAAAAAGGACATATTTGGTGGCCCGCTTCGGGCCACCAAAATGTTTTGAAAAGTATGTCAATAAATTTGTAACTTTTTGCGCCGGAAATTAGCAGCTAAATTTGTTTAAAGGATGGATGAAAAGGACTGAATGAGTGCCTGAGAGTGAGTGTTGCGAGTTTGTTGAGATTTATTTATGAGTAGATATGTCCAACTTCCAATTCTTACTATTATAAAACTTAAATATTTGACTCATAAAAAAAAAAAACAGGACTTTTAACGTTCTTTATTGTTTTTTTTTCGGGGCCACCAAAGTTTTCTCTCGGGCCACCAAAAATTTGAAATTGAGGATTTTGGTGGCCCCATTGGGCCACCAAACAAAAAAAGTTAGTGTGGAGCCCTGTATAAGGGGTACCCATTTACACACTTATGGGCTATGAGGAGCATAGAGGATGCATCATCATGCTCAGGGACCCAAGCGTCATACGAGTCTTGAACCCCGAACCTTCCTATCAAAAGCACACAGCATTCCACTGGATACCACCCAAAGAAATACATGTAGTCTGAAACGCCTCAGTATGACATATCATTCATAACCACTCTGGCATTATGTGGGAAATTCTGCGTAATTTGAATCTATCGGGACTGCAAAACATAAAGTGACCTATGAAAAATTTGATGTTTTGCATAGTTTGGTAAAAAAAAAAAAATGATTCGGCAAAGTCTTGACTTTCAATATGTGACTCTGACACACGTAGAGATAACTTGTACATTCCTTTCTCTCTTACCTTCTGAGTTCTCTCACATCTGTTTCAACTTACATGTGGCCACTTTTTACTCTCCCACTCTCATCTAACTTTTACTGGTATATTTCTTTTTTTTTCTGTCTTGATAGTCAGCAAAAAATCAGGAAAATTAATGGTTTGAACATCATTCAATCTTAAAAGTTTTATTGTACATATTATTCTCATTTTACATACAACCATACCGTCATATGCGACAATTAGTACTCAAAAAATAAATTATGAGAGATCACCAACACTGCTGATACTGTAGAAAGGCTTGACAAAATAAAACAAGGATACAACAAAGGAACAGAAAATGAAACAATGTAGGGTTGGGGGTACCACGTATCGACACCCTAAGGATCTGTAGCTTGTTTATTCTAAAAATACAATACAAATCCGCCTAATTCTTACCTCAAATATGCCATAAATACTGCAGTTTTGAATGTCGTGACCGTCTCGTTGATTATGAATCTCCGTTTTAAAATAGCGCAATTTTAGTGCGTGCGTTCCGTTTTCTTCGTGCAGCTAAAAAGGGAACCTTGCGATCGGCACCCCCTCTCCTCCATAGGTATACATGTGAATTTCACAGCATAGGTAATACACGTGAATTTCACAGGCCATAGGTAATACACGTGAATTTCACAGCCATGCTTCGTTACTGATCGGATGTGTAATTTTTAGCTTGGTTTGTTTGAGTTTGATTTTCGTTTCTTCGTTTTTATTGTTTTTATAGCAAATGACACTTAATCCCGCGCGTACTTTTTCGTTCTATACGCAAACAGCCATGATACGCAGGGTGTCGATGGGAAGGTGCCCTGTCGATAGGTGGTGCCCCAACCATACACTAAATGCAAATATAATTTGTTTAAATATGCTTTTTCTCATATGCAAAATGGAGCTACAGAAAATAAAGGTGAACACAGAAGAAATAACCATGAGAAGGCTGCGATAGCAGACATTCTGTAAATATTAATTTCTGTAACATGTCATTGAATCCTGCTTCATTACGCCAGTCAGTGAATGGGTGTTTCACTATAATGCAGTCACAACGTCTCGTGCTTTATCCTGCACTCTGTATCCACAAAAGCATAATACTGGGAATTAAGAATGTCCTCTTTGTAAAGTATTCATTTGAACATATTCATCCTGTTATTCGTCCAAATTAAAATGGTGGCTTCCATACCAATTTGACTGCTGTGTCTGCTGAAATAATGCAAATAAGAGTGCACAGGATAACATTCAAAGCATAAACATAAGGATACACATGAAAAAAACAACAACAAATACAACAACAGGTTAATGATCAGACTTTGCACAATATATCCACACAGCTAAAGGGTTTGATCAAATAAACATTTCCTTCTTGCATGACAATTCATGAATATTTTGAATGCTAGTTATGTTTGGTAACTTTGCTCCTAAATCTGAGCAGTTCTTAGCATACTTACCATTACTAATAGAAGATCTCTAAACAAAATTATCTCTCCACAACTGTTCAAAATAAGTTAGTCTTATAAATAAATATATCCAGTGATCACTGATGTAGACAACACATCTCCATTTTCCCATGAATAATATCAAAGAGTGACAGAATTATATGAAGACATAAGCATTTTGTTGGAAGCATCATAATGTAATGACAAGGCCCCCCCCCCCAATACTTATGAAACAATTATCAAAGCTTTAAAAATCTTATGTTGGGATACATGTTACTTAGATCAAAACACACAAAACCAAACACTGCCAACAAAACAGTCTATTCAAAAGCCAGAAATTGAATATAATATTTCATATGTAGACATATATCCACTTAAAGTGATTAGAACCATTCATACTGTCATTATTACTGTATTCCATCCTGAATAATCTCATAGCAAGGAATATTTAACAGAGAATTGACTTATGACAGTGAATCTAATATTTTGCATTCAAAACATAATCTAATATTTGTGTTTGATAATGAGTGAATCCACAATCGATGCAACAATTATATCAAACACTGAGACTGATAATCATGCTATTTCAGAGGTACATTTCATCAATCCTGTAGTTTGCTCTCTTTAAAGGGCTATGGTGCAAAATAGACCCTCATCAATATTTGGCCAAACAAGGACAATTTTGTAGGATAAAAAAAAAAAAAAAAAATTAATGAGACTCTACTTGGATTATTGCAGTACACACATACCACTCTCTCAGTTAACACAGTAACATTGTAATCAGTGCACAAGAGATGATGAACTCAGACACCAACATAATATAGAACTCATAACAAAGTTGAGAAATGACATAACACATAACACATTATGCATAAAACAAAGAAAAACAAGAGAAATAGGCCATAAATATAATTATCACAAACTCTTTGGCAAAGAGAAAATCATACACTATTACATTATATTCTCTATCACAAAAAAAAAAAAAAGAAGATAAAATAGGTTGGCAAGACTGAAAGAAATGAAACTGATGATCTTTACATGCCGTGCATTCTATCTGATACATGTTATCTAATGCACCTATGAATCACACTTCATACTGCTGTGTATCACTATATTTAATGTTCTACAGCATTTCAATCACCAGGCAATTGGAAGTTTAAAGGCAAGCTCAATAGAAAAGAAGAGAAATTCTTAATAAACACCACATATTTAAAAGCACATTTGTGAACTTGACCTGCACACATACAATGGAACCTGTTATTCCCTCTAAATATGCACTGACATCAATAATATCACACCATGCTCAATGCTATAAATGACACTGAAATGTGCCTATGCATTTCACTTATAATAAAAGAAAAAATGCTGGAAATCTCATATTTCATTTTCCTTTTTAATTTACTGTCTCAGAAAATCTCCCTTCCCCTCTGTATGAAAGTTACAATCATACACACACACAGACACACACAGACACACACAGACACACACACGCACACAAAGGAAACATGCTATAAATGCACAATGACATCTGGCATGGGAAACTATAACATTTCCAAACCTAATGGATATAACTGCATAGTAAATTCTTATTTTCTTATTCTTGTTTTACCAACTCAATGCTCTAAGCTTTACAGTAAAATCCCACTGGTCTGTCATTATGTGTAGACTTAACACACCACATCTTACTCATAGAATTTGAAGAGACAGCATGGCTCATTCTAGAATGGTAACCACACACTATAGCAGCAAAGCCTAAAATACTGCTGCACATGATCTCTTTGACAAACACTGAAAAACCTTGGTAGGTTACCACTCCGCCAAGTACACAGGTAAAGGGCAAATGATAATGCCTCACCTTGCTTTGGGATTCTATTTGGGACATTAAATCTCACCATGCCACATGCAATCTGCTTTTATACATACTTCATGGCATTTTGAAAGGTTGGCTCTGAAAGGGGTCACCTTCCATCACATATCAAGTGAGTATAGAAGGCAATGCAAAGCTCCTTGGAAATAGTGTGCAGTTTCAAAAAAAGTATGCTTTGCCATCAGCACATATGACATCATGAGTTTATACAGGCAACAGCGGGAAAAAGAAAAGAAGAAAAAAAAAAGAGGAAGAAGATGTGTATGCACTTCTTTTATTGTTTTCTTTTTCTTACGCCAGTGAAAACTGCATTTCAAGTGCCTGCCATGACTGCAACTCACTTAAATTACTTGGGTTTTTCGCTTTTATGCTGTACAAAATATTACCTTGGCCACACTGCATGTTCCAATTGGCATTTCAAACAACATAAGTGACTTTTAAAGGCAAACCTCACATTTCTCTAGTTCACTTTTATTTTTCTGCATGGTTATGAAGAGTTGTGAATATACTTCCCTCCAATCATGGCCCCATATTATCAAGGGCTGAAAAAGACTAAGATTGATATCCCCTTTAATTCAATAGCCTTTTATGTATTGATACAGCTACTTGGCTTATGATGAGGAGAAACAAACTATAATCTAAAGCTTTGCACTGGATAGTTCAAAATTAAAACAAATATTATTATTGAGAGGAGACATATGAATGATGGTGGGTGTAGTTAATTCTTTTACTATTGCTTACCTTTCTTCTGCAAAGTTCAAGAATACATATTTTGTTGATCTTGGGACAATTTTATAATTCATTCTCAAGGATTCTCAAGGAGTATATTGTTACCACACAAGATCCCTTAACTATGCTAATGCATGTTAACATAGTACACACCTGACTATACAAACTGTACAATCAAATGCTTCAAATATCATTTCAATCTCTCACAAGAAGAAAAGTTTGTTTACTCTCAATTAAATTTTCTAACCTGCCATTTGACAGACATACAAAGATGTGAGGTATAACTGCAAATGGGTGCATCTGATGGAAAAAAAAATACACTAAAAATAATATGTATCATGACAATGAGACCCATATATGAAAATAAAAATCCTGCCATATAGAACAATTTGTGCTATCCATTGGTATAAACCTCTGACAGAAAGCACAATCCAAATAGAGGCTATTGCTTTTTCTGGCTAGATTTTTAGAACTGAAAAAAAAAAGGGGGGGGGGGAGATAAACAGTGAATACACATATACAACTTGGGAGCTAAAGGTATTGTATAGGATTAAAGAGCTTTGGTTATTTGTTGCCACATACTTTAAAAAAATGGCCTTTCCTCTCCTTTTGAAAATAAACCCAAAAGAAACAGCCCAATATGGGCAGTGAACCATTGAAGAAAATATGATGGACTTTACTCGGTCTGCCAACAAGCCCACTCCAGATTCACAATGTTATCATTTGCATCTTGTCTGCATACATAACAGGCCACATTTACAATTGTAATGTCTCATCACAGTTACATCTTTCCACCTTACATCACCGCACTGGGCAAACAATGAATAACAGATATAATTACATAAATGGTGCCAAATTGGCAATGCTCATATGCTGTGAAAGAATAACTCCATTAACTTAAGCTTCTCTATCATTCTTGACATTTCCTCATCAAAACAATTTTACAGGTGTCTATTTTGTTTTCTGTCTTTCAACTTTTCGCATTTGCAAAATGTCATCTCGCCACCTGGGCGAGATTCAAGTAAACATTGTACAAGCACCACCTAAATAAGTCATTAGGATATATACAGAAGATAAACTTAATTCACTGACCGATGGAAATACATATTACACAGATTTATATTAAATATTAAGCAAAAGATTATTACACAAATGCCTTGACCATAACCACTACTGATCTGACAGACAGTCTTTGCAATGCTGTGTTTGTGCTTCCAATTCTGCACTTGTCAAATTCCAAAAACATGCACACTTTTTGGTTTTGCTGTCCGGCATACAAAAATTAAAATCTCTTCTGAAAATAGCTCTGTGTCAAATCAAATTCTTCCGAAGATACAAGTTCCAAGGTGTCATTTCTCACCTGATACTGTTGCCTACTTCAAATGTTCATTAGGCAGGTTAATCAAGTAGCATGTTACGTCTCCAAAAAAATTCTCTTCACAAGGCTGACGAAATCCATGCACCCTCTCTCAAAGCATAACAGCCCATCAAAATGTGATGACACATTCATCGGCATGGGACATTAACACATCCAAATTGTTCTTTCAGTATTTCAATACAATATCAATGGACTGACCACCGGCCAATCAGTGTCATGCCGAAACAATGTTCTACAAAGGCTCCAGTGAGTTGACACATGGGTATCACAGTCATAGCGTACATCATTGCCACAGCAATCACTCATCGACAATGTGCCAACAATGCCATTTAATTCTTCGTTTCTCATATTGGGATGTCCAAGAAACACATCACTCTACCAACAGGTGGCAACAGGAAGGCATCATATCCTTACATCAGTCATGAGGCAACAATCTCAAGTGTCATCGTGTAACCATGGCAACCACAGAGGAAGCTAGCTGGCGGACACGGTTCTCGTGTCATTGATCACTATACTAGGCAGGTCTGCCTCGCTGGTGTTGGTGCTGGCGCTCAGCTCGCTGCCCAGGCTCCCTCCGCTGTGGTTCCGGGAGCGCTCCTCTCGCAGGCTCTGCATCCGCGTGATGGACGCCACCTCATTGTCCATGTCCTCGATCGAGTCGTCGTCGATGGAGATGTTGTCACCCGAGGCATTCTCGATCGTCTGGTGGTGCTGTGGGTTGTCCTCCACGTGGTGGGCCTTATTGCCGGTCTTGGATTTGGTGGTGAGGGATGTCAGGTGGACCAGGTCCAATCCGGACTGGTTTAGGATGTTGTCGGGAACCAAGTCCCGCAACTTGGCAATGGTGTCAAGCAGTGCTGCCCTCTCCAGGTTTAGCGTCCGCAGCTCCGAGCGGAGGTTGGTCTCCGTCTCCTGAGGAAAGCAGTGACAACTGATACTGTAAATATCTGGGAATATATCATATTACTAATATTACATTGAAGTGATGATTGAAGGCTAATCTTGGTTTACTCTGCACTTCTCTAGACGAATACAAGAAAATCTTTGTTGTTTTTTTTTTTGTCAAAGCAGGTCACTACATTCACTTGCTTAATACTTCTCAAATGGTGGTTGAGTGTGTTTGCAAAATATTTTGCAAAATATTTTTCGATTCATTTTTTGAACATAGGTACAGGAAAACTTGTTTCTGTTTGCCATTATGACCTCATTTTCCTAACGGCTCTCATCTGAAATTTTAGCCCTTTAAGTTAACACATAAGTGTAGATGGGTTAAAACATGTATTGCATCAAACACAACAATGTCAAAAGTAATATTGTGAATAATAGCTGCACTTTCATGGTCTCACTTTGTAATCCCTACAAACAGCACAGACCTTCACTCTGTCATGTGAACAGCTTACTCCTAGCTAACAACTGACAGACTATGCTGCGATGACCTAGGGGTATTTCATCAAGCATTTTATCAGGATTTTCACTGACAAATTTTCTCTCGCCAAACAGATGCAAGGATTTCAGTGGCTTAAAACAGTTGCTAGTGATTGACAAGTTTCATAAAACGTTGCCCTGGTGACCTTTGTCATTTTAAGGCCATGCAATCGATTCACCGGTGCTAAAATAATTTTTTTGATGATCTTTTAATGAAACGAACAAAATTCTCACCTGTTTGCTTTGCAGCATGGACCGCTGGTTGTGGATGGTGTTGTGTGCTGACTGGAGTTGCTCCAACAGCTCGTTGTTGTGGCGACGCAAGTTGCGGTTGGACGTCTCCAACTGCTCTATGTCACGTTGGATGGATTTAGACTGAACAGGCGAGGGCAGCATCTCTTCTTGAATCACGTGGTACTCCACCTCGTAGGCATGGAGTTGCTTTGAGATGTCCAACTTGTATGCCTGTTAGGGGTCAGAACAATTATAAACTTTGAGGTAAGAAATACAAGGTCAACACACTATGCAAAGTTTATCTAATTTGATCTCACAATGTTTTGTGTTGCCTTCAATGCAGGCACTTAAATACATGTTCTAAGACTAGCTGTGACTTATATTGTGCTCCAATTAACAGTACTGATTCTAAGACAAATGTGAAAGTGAGAACATAATTAATATCATGCAAAAAGAAGAAGAAGAAAAAAAAAGAAGGGCACAATATATGACAATCAAACTGTACATACAGCACACCACCAAAATGAACTCAAAAGTCAGAACGCTCGGCAAGCACAGCAATTTTGAACATTTCTACAACTATCTACGGCATTATTTGAATAGACCACTGATTTCTACATACTGACACAAATTTACTCTCTCTTGCTGTCTTTCTCTGTACTACACACACACACACTCAAAAGTAATAATGTTAATGTCTGGCGATGACGATAACCATGCTACATTCTACACTGACGGCTCTTAAATTGGTGCGTACCATTCAAGAAAAGGTCGTACATGCAGTACGTGTTCTCAGACAGGCGAACAAGATGCAAGTGAGAGAGGAAAGGCATAGCCTGGTGATGCCATGCACCAATTTGGGAGAAGGAAGTAATTGTAAACAATGGAACCACTACATTTCCTGCATGCTTTGTTTGCCGACATCTACTGGTGCAGCATGTCTCTGTGGGCTTTGGTTAAATATTGACAGAAAGATCAACAGTTTTGCCTACAATAAGGAAAAAAATATATATATATGAATGCCCAACCCCTATACTTCATGATTACCGCTGAAAAACCGAACTCATCTGGAAGTGTACTGCAGGTTCCGAAAAACTCTTGGCATGTTATATACAGTTTGTAGACATGCATGCTATGGAAAACTTGAAATCATCCTTGAGCCATTATGAAAACAAAAATGAGTCCATTGTTCTCAGCACGCACCCATTCCTTAAATTTGGTTTGGTCAACAGTGGGAGTGAATATAAATAAAAAATTGTGATTACACTGTCAATCTTTTGCTTCAGATTCAGTCTCCACTTGGGGATAAGAATCCGCGCATTGGCTGAACAGCTCTCTTGGCATGTTAAAGGTTAATGGATGGAAACTTCCGGGTGAGGTGCGATAATTGCTGAGTGCACAGACAGCTATGCCAAATATTCAAGAGGGAGAGAAGGTGCGTATTTGTAAGTAGAGGTGGGTTTTCAAACACAAACATAATTCTACAGCAGCTCTATCTGTGTGCTCAGAATGAGGTATTCTTCTATGGGGTCTGTTTGAATACATAAATGTGATTAGCCAGTTGGAGTGATATTTTGCACATGAGCAGGGGCAAGGCAGTTTGTGGCTTGAAATAAATACCACTGCAAAAATGCACACAAATTTTCAGTCATATTTTTTCTTATCCCTCACCTAGTCTTGCATGTTATATTTTTTTTTCTGAAACTCAACAAAATATTAAGATTCCCCTAAAATTTGTTCATGATAATTTAGTTTTGTCTATTAAGTTTTCTGTAAATGTTAATTTTCACAGTAATAATAACATTTCATATTGTTATGACCATCACATTATTTCCATTACTCTATATCATTTCTATATTCCATCAGAGATTGTCATTTGATCCTTAACACATCCAGTCCAAATAAAATGGGAACCCCCTTACCACTGTAAAGGTTATCACTGAATTATATCACATCTGATTGATATGAATTATTGCCCAAATGTAATTGCAAAAATTCTGCTGTAGACCTTGATGCTGCAAATTTTAGTCCATGGACCTATCATTGACCAGGGCCCCCGTTTCATAAAACCTGTCATCAGTGACAAGTTGTCATAGATGTGACAAGCTACTGAAATCCTTGCATCTGATTGGCTGAGAGCCAATTAGTCATAGAAATGTGGCAGTTGTCACTGATAACAAGTTTTATGAAACGGGCCCCAGATCAATTGACCCATTGAAGACTAGTCCCAAGTACACTTGGGCAGTTGTCTATGGGAAATGTGCATTGTACCTAAATCAGCTTGTCCTCAATGGGTTAATATATCTCACAGAATTCTCATTGTTGTCTTGGAGATGTTATTGTGCAGGTAGACAGGAGGACAAGTCAAACAACTTGTGGCCACTACAACATATCTCACGCAGGCATAAAAGCAAACATTGAACCTGAATGTGTGTTCCTTAGAGACTGAACATTTTTGCCACAATAATGAGGTGACAATGCATGAAATTTTATTTGGAGATAGTGATATTGCAGTTTAAAACAAACTAATGAACAATTCCAGGAGACCACTTTGTGCATGGTGCAACCCTTTGGCACCAACAAATTTCTTTCAATTTCAACCACTATCAACTGCAGAGTAAATGTCATATGCATTTTGCATGCAACTGATCATGTATTTATGGAAACTAAATTGCAAAGTTAATTTTAGATGATGAGTGTGATAAAAGAATGATACAAATGGGACAAAGACAGACACACACACTGTACCCTCTCACTCTCACACATGCACAGTACCCCCCCCCCTTGCACACATACCGTACTCCCTTCATTCACTCTCACACATACGCGCACACACACTGTACTCCCTCCTTCACACATCACCATACTCCCCTCACTCATTCCCACACATACACACACACACACACTCACGCACACCCACACATACATGTAGACACCATACCTCCTTGAGTGTACACACACACACACACACACATAAAAACCCTGTGCCCACCTCATGCACACACACAAACAAAACACAAAGATGGATGTAGGCAGATGGAAGGGTACATGTCCAACCGAGCCCTTTTGAAGTATATTGTACTGCGCTGAGTTTTACCTTGTTGATCACTTTCTCCATCTGCACGATGCCCAGGGACGGGAGCTGGTTCTTGATGAAGTCGATGATGGACTCGAAGCCGTCGCACTGGAGGATGAGCTCCTCGTGGCTTCCCAGGATGACCAGGGCCACCTTGAAGATGACCTCGAAGCCCTGCAGGAAGATCAGGTCTGTGGTGCAAAAAATGGGTGGGAGAAAGATTCCAAAGAAGAATGAATAGTGAAGTTCCGGGCATATGCAATCAGTCTACAGACTACCTTTATCTGCCGTTCATAGCTAGTCTTCTTGTTATTCATCACTGTCAATCTTAAGTGCCCTTCATATGCTCATATGTCTTGTTCCTGTGACATACAATCTGCTTTCCTCATAATCACTGCTCTGAAATCTGCTCCCTGCACGGTTTCATTTTGCTTTAAAGGGAAAGTTGTATGAATGAAGCACAGAGGATATGTATATAAGCCAGCATGATTAACCCATATTCAGCTGCACTGGTTGGTCTTCCATGCAGTCTAGTTAGGAGTACTTGGGGCAGACCACTTCACCTGATTATGAATCCTGCTCTTTACACTGAATGAATGAAGCACAATATTTATTGCATAGGTTGTGACTCTTTCACGTATGGGACCTCCATTTTATGTCCTATCTGAGGGACAGGGTGTTTTGCCAGTACTAGAGGGAACGGCATGATAATACACAACATTGCTCAGTAAAACTCACTTGGATTCGAACCCACGCCAAAATCCGAGCCATTCATTTGAAAGGTAAATACACTACCACCAGAGCCACTTTGCTGCCCCATTGTGTATGGCCTACACACCTCATTAGCATCAGACACGCAGACATATGACTCACCGAAGACTTTGGCCACAAAGCCCAGAGGGAACTGGGAAGCGAACAGCGTGAGGAACCAGGGAGCCGCATAGAGGGACGGAGCCACGTCGTTCTGCTCCAGGTGGTCGTGGAGCCGGTGGTGGAAGTCATGGAGCAGACGGGAGAGCTGGTACATCTGGATCTACAGGGTGAGAATTGATATTTGGAAGAGGAGAAAAACCAAAGGAGGAAAACCAAAAAGAGTGATTGTGAAAACGTTTGCCTCAAAAGCATTTTTGAGTGAACACTTACTAGGGTGTACCATAGCTCAGATAAAAGCTTTGTAATTACATATCAAAGCTCTCATGCCGTAAACTTTTCAGTATCAAACAAAGTACTCTCATGAATTTTTCCTACAGTGAGATTATGAAAAAAGCTTGCACAAACATGGTGACATTGAGAGATAAACAGAACAATGTGGGTATATCTTCTAAGATATGTAATGCAAAGCTTACCTATCCTCAGAATTTGACACTCATTTACCTAACTAACAACGGATTCATGCTTAATGGGCTACAACAGCAAAAGTGAACTACGCCTTGGTGTTCTGCATTTGGGTAATGCCACAAATTAGGGGTCCAATTTTGTGACATTTTGGTGTCCCTGTTACATCTGACATCCACATGTTTTTGTGACTCTGAGTAAAGATGCAAACAGTGGAGTTAAAATGTAAAGTGATTCTAAGCATGATATTGCATCCTCATGCTCAGAATGACTTTAAGATCTCACTCCACTATTCACATCTTACTCAGAGCAGCAAACACATGTGGGTGTCAGACATAACCGGGAGACTGAACAATGTCACAAATTGGACCCCTTATTTATGGAAATCCCAATTTGCACGAGACAGCTGTTTCCATTGTCCAACTCGGGAGGCTGCGTCATCTTAGTGTTTGTGTTGCAGATCTAAAGCTCACTAATATCTCTGTACTACCACTACTTGCATTTCTACTGTAACTGATTGGCAGATTGCCTTTCAGTGATGCACAAAAACATGTGTTTCTTTAGGCCACAGGGTGAGGAGGTTGCCTGCTGCCAGGCCGAGCTGGGTGCACTCACCTGAAGAGCTGTCATGTCTGGTTTGTATTGCCTCCGGAAGCCCCAGGAGAACATGAGGTACTCCAGCATCTTGAAAGCCTGCTGCTCCTCCATCTGTGGCGACAGAAGATGACAGAGAGGAATGTAGAGACAACTGCAGCATGCCTCATGGTTGTCATGACAACCACGATGTCTGCCAATCACTATCACATTGATATGACAGTCTAGTTGCCATGAATATATTGTACCAAGTTTAACATTTCAGTCTCTTCCACCCATGTAGGCAGAGATGTACGGAAACACTTCCATGGTATAGCATTGTGGACTGCAAAGTCAGCACTGATGATATTCCATTTGGTGGCTAGGATGATATTGTACATGAAGGCTCATTGGCTATTATATAATGTGCTACATGGATGTAACATTACTATCATCAGTATACTCCCAGAATGCATAATGAACCACTGCACTGCAGCATATGATTCAAATGAGATGATAACCAATAATAACCTCAAAGATTCAGTGCAAGAGATATCTGTCAACAGCTTGAACTGGGAACATACAGCATAAGATATAATGTGCAAAATACCCAGGATGTATTACAGATACCATCACTGTCTGATACGGAGAATGATAAAGAACATTATTCACTATCTATTAACATGATAAATGATACATAAATTGTTTCATACAATATGTGCCACATCAGACCTTATGAGTCTTGATTAAAGCAGAACTTACGTGCATAAGCAGGACACCAGCCACAAAGCTGAGTCCCTGGCAGTAGCCAACTTCATCGTCCTGCAACGAGTAGGCCTTCAGCAGGTTGAATAGGGAGAGCTGGCCCCGTCCCAGGGGGTTGGAGAAGTATGGGTGGTTGGGGTAAGTGCGACCTGAGGGATGAGATATAAGTTGCAGTGATCAATGCAACATTCATTCATTCATTCATTCATTCATTCATTCATTCATTCATCTATTCATTTTACTCAGTCACTTCAAAAAATAAAAGAATTACATGTCTTTAGAGCGACAACATCTTCAAATCAAGCTGCTCAACAAGTTTGACTCTTAAACAGACACAACACAAAAAAAAATGTTCATCAAACTGGATACAATTTGGTGAAGTACATACTGGGAAATATCAAAAATTTCAAGGGAACACCCCCTTTCCTTTTTTGTTACATACTTGTATTCCTCAAGAAGAAGATACTGCAGCAAGGTTTGATTCATGATGTATTGATACACTTTGAGGAATATATCTACTTCTCTCTGTGGGGATCTATCCCTAATTATAAGATGGCTAAGTAATTTCCAGCTTGCTGATTGGTCAAAGTGTACCACGTGATCATTCGCGAAAAGTGTCTATCCCTGCACGCCCGTGGGATTTTCGCGCACCCAAATTGTCTAATCCATGGTTGAAATTTTCGCGGTGTTCAAATTTTCGCGCATTTCGCGCAACCAGAAACTAGCGCGACCCGGCCAAGCGCGAAAAATTAGTCACGCGAAAATATCCACTTTTACAGTATTCAACACAAGCTGGGATGGGGTAATCTCGGGGAAAGCCTAACGTTACTCTGGGCCATTTTCCAACGGTGAGTACAATTTCAAAATCTTTGATATTGGATTTATTTCATTATTTCTTTCTCATACAAGGTATATTCACCTCGCGTTTGAAATTACTTAGCCATCTTATAAAAGGAATAACGCATTTTCCCGTCGTTGTTCAGCGATATGCAGTGCACTCGAGGTTTCTTCTTCGCATGCACACTCCACACTCGCCTCCGGCTCGTGTGGAGTGCGCATGCTCAGAAGAAACCTCTCGTGCACTGCATACTCGCTAAACAACTCCGCGGCACGCGTTATTCCTATAACATATAATCTGTGAGATATGCTCTGACAATTTCAGTGAAGCCATCAGCATTACTTTGAGGTTAGAGCACAATGATGCTGCTGTCCACAAACTCGGTGAGTGGCAGAAACTCAGAATAAAAGATGAACAACTTACAAAGACAATGCAACTGCAAAGATGATAGAAATACTTGTCAAACAAAAGAATTCTATGGTTGTTGTCTCACCCAGGTCAATAAGGATTGCATGCTGGTGTGTGGTGAGTTGCTTGAGGAGCTCTGGGTAGGGTTCGGACTCCGGAATCTGGGACCCACCCGGGGGCAAGCGGAGGAGGCGCTGTTCGGACAGCATCATCCAGATATCTCCCCTCCTTGTCCTGGGCACTCCTGTATCAAGGCATGGATAACACAACAACATCATGTATGAATGCATATGTGTGTACGTATGTGTGGTCTCTGATGTCATCAATAATAGTGCAAATATGTAAGAACATGCATATGTTTTGTTAATATTTTTGTTAATTTTGTTTTGTCCATGTAAACTCATACCTACATCAACATCAGCTACGTGCCAAAACTCAGCAATATTGGAAACATATTGTTGCATAAGACGAAATATGAACTTTGAATTGTATGAATATTTTCATTTTTGTATTTTCAGTTTTATTCCACTTCTATAAATGAAATCATTATGACAAATCAACAACATTCACATCAAAAATACTGTCTATAGGAGTGCTTAAAGAGTACAAAAAAAGAAGAAATATGTAAACAAATATATATATATATATAACAATATATTTTATATTTCATCTCATCCCAAGGTACAGATGGAGGAGGAGACCATTATCAATAAGCAAATGGCCGCTGGGCGATATCTTTTGACGGCACACGGCAGGGGTTTTATGTGTACCCACCTTCCTTGTACAGCTTGTTGATGTCCTCATAAGGGATGACTGTGTGCTGCCTGTTGGGTAGAGCTAAGAGTTTATCCCATTGCTTGGTGACCTCCTTCAGACAGGGCGTGATCTCCTCATAGTTCAGCTTCATCTTCTTCTCGTTCACAGCATCCAGGCGGGCTGGGAGGAGGTACGGAATGGGGGATGGATGATGTCTAGTGGTACTCATCATCAATGGAAGGCTGGCTATAATATTTATACATGTATGTGTAATTTGAGCATTTTGACCTGAGCTTTTGACTCTTGACCTTGGATCCCATGATCAAAAACTTTCCAAGAGGATAATCATCAGGCAATACACGTACATGCAAATGTACTACATTTTATGAAGATACCTTGAGCCATTTCAGAGACATGGAGAAAGGAGTAAAGTCTTAACTTTCCACTTGACCTTTGACCCCATGGCAAAAAAACTTTTCCCACAGAATCTATGACCTTTGACCTTCAGCACATGCACCCACAAGTTGATAGGCACAGCATCATCTACTCATACATACATATTACAAGTTTTACAGTCAACAGGTTCTAAAGCTGCGTTGTCCACAAAACCAAAAGTGAAAATACAGACAACCGGAAAACGTAATGCCTTCAGGGACACTCTGTGGTGGAGGCATAAATAGATTGCAAACTGCATGTGTGTCTGTTGTGAAAGTTGACTCCCAAATTCAGAGAGTAAGTAAAGAAGGATGGATACACAGACACATACACACAGTCTGACATACAGACTCAGACATACAGACACAGAAAGACACAAAGACACACACAAGATGTGATGGTACCTTGATTTCTCTTGTTCTCTTTTTCCATTCTGTTGAGGATGATCTGCTCTCGTATCGCCCGCTGCCAGAGAGCCTTGACGGCCAGTCTGGAGGTGAAGCGCTTGGGCTTGGCCACTGAGCTGATCTCCACCTTGGCTCCCTCCCTCTCCTCGGCTTCCTCAAACACGTACTCGTCTTGCTCCTCGAAGGCTGTGTGGTTATAGGAGGGAGGGAGGAAAGGAAAATAAATTCTAGAATGAGAGAGGTGTTTATGTGTAGCTAGTTCAGTATATAATTTCTGGGTACCAGGTATACAAATACTTTGGGTGATACAGTACAGATGTAACACTGTCAGGACTGAAACATGTGCAAGAAGCAAATCTTTCCAAGAAATGCTAGGGAAATATCCACACACCATTAATAGATATTAAAAGCCAATGTGGCCACAGATTCCCGTGCATTGCATGTTTATTCTATCAAGACAATAACAAAGACCTCAAAGCTTTAAAGCCCACACCCAAGTACCAGAGTTGTTCAACTTATCAGTGACCCAAAGTACGAGGCTTACAAGATTAACAGTTGTGCCCAGGGCATTCTGGACGCTACCCTGGGTAAAGAAGATCATATCATTATTGTTATTTCTCCTTTATCTTTCGTGCCTGTAAAGAATTTTAGGGCAATTTTCTAAATTTCTCTACATCTGTCTTTCATCCAAAGCATAATGTGGCAAACCAGCCAGTTTCAGAAAGTGATATGCTAAGAGTTAATTGATGCAGCACATGAATGCCTTCTAAGCTGGTATGTTAAGCCTCTGAAACCTACTAGGGGGAGCCTTGCTCTCACTCATCGGGGTCACGACCCTGTTGAAGATGGCCTGCCTCCAGGACATACGGTAGCTAGGGGTGAGGTTGGGTGTCCGCGGACTCTGGCCAGGACTAAACATGTGTGCTCTGCCACCTACACTCATGGCTCTGTAAACAGACAGAAAATGAGAAAGAGAAATAGATGGATTGACAGATAGATTGACAAACAGATAGATAGATAGAAATGGAGAAATACGTAGATATATGAAGAGAGATGATACACAAATCAAGCAAGTCTTCTGAGGAAGGGGTACCACAATTCGCATCAGCTAGGCTTGAAGGTTACCATTTGCCATAAGGCATTTGGTAACCAGATAGGGACGACAAGGTGTCTGAAGAATTGTAATGGTGGCTATTTTGGTTGCACGTTCTGCAAAGCAACAACACAGGCTCTCAGTGAGGGCAATGTCCTTTCTCATGTTACAAACATCAGCCATTGTATGCATGCATAAATGTATTGGGAATTCTGCCTACTGGTAAGTTTACTTATCACCCCTTCCACCCTACTTATATTTACATGCTAACGCAGATCAATAAACAGGTGTGACGTGCCTGCAGACAGTGCCAATATGCATCAGCATGTTGTTGACAATTATGTGTTCTTCTTGTTGTTGTTGTTGTTTTGGGGGGAGCTAGGAAGGGAGGGAGATGGGAACCAACTTGGCTTTGAGCATCATTTGCAAAATGGTGACTCAAAATACCTTGACCAAGAACAAACAAAATTGTTTATATTGATTACTAATTTATTACTAGGAAGTGTCCTATATGATATCACATTTTAAAAACAAATGGATAGCCACAATAATATTACAGTCAAAGTAGCACTGATAACATACATCATGATATTTATGATTTTTCTGCAAATTTTCATTTTTTGGGAACATGATAAAACATCCACCATCTGCGTGTTGGGATGGCACATCATGCCTGCATCGGTTTTTGTCATCGATGAGGTCACTCTTTGCCTCTTACGGGGTGACAGGCATTACAGAAAGGACACATTGCAGATGTCTGGCATTATGGTTTGTACCTCAACTCATTATTACGAAAGATTTCAGCATCTAGGCATAATATCACACTTTTACACTGTTGTTTTTACAGTGGATATGGAATAAAGGGGGGGGGGGACAGGGAATTTCTCTGACACCATTAGATCAGATCAAAGTCTTACCTGACAAGAGGTGGCTTCTGTCGAATTGGCCTCAGGGCCTTGAACTGGTCCCCTTCAAACTGGAAGGTGGTGCGCTCCCGACTCGTAGGGGTGCTGGGCGTGGTCGGCGACGTGGGTATGTCCCCCAGTGTTTTGCTCCTCTCTCGAGTAATGGTCGTCAGTGGGGAGACGCGACAGGCCGCCGAGTCGGCAGAGGCCTGCTTGGTGGGTAGGTGATGGTGAGGGTGATGTTGTGATGGACCCTTGCCCTCCACTGTGTCGGGGGACTGGAAGTCATCGCTGGAGGTAGAAGCCGTGGAAGAGTTGGAGGAGGAGGTGGACGGGCTGGTAACCGGGGAGGTGGTGGCTGAGGTGGTTCCAGTGGTGGTGGTGGTACCGGAGTTTGGTGAAGGGACAGGGGGCGTCGGGCAGGGAGAGTCACCAAGTGAGCTCTGGAGAAAGCAGAAAAATGATTTTGAAAAAATATTCATCTTCCATCTTTTACTCTGTACGCTTATGATAACAGTCCCTTTGAGACACTTTCACTGTGGCATTAAAGATTGCATAAAAACTAAAACTTACTGGTATTGGAATATGACCATGCAACACAAGGACCTGACAAAACAGTGCTAACTTTTTGATTTGCCAGAGAACTGGAAAAACATAGTAACCACCACATCTAGCAGAGTCATTCACAAGCCACTTGCTGGAGAAAAAAAAAAAAGAATGGTCCCTGCTGAACTTATTTTCTGTTTGCATTTTACCTTCTCAAATGAATTTACACTAGTTATACTCCTAGCTTTTCAAACCTACAAAATTTACACTAAATGAAACCTAAAACTGTAGAAAACCATCTTTCTTCTGCTCTTTCCCCCTCACAACACCAGACAAATTTCATAATGTGAACAATTTTGTGCAAAGCTGCCCCACATTCTCTGGGAGATATTCTTCCTCTTGTTCACACTACATCAATTTGTCTCCATTTGCAGGCCTTCTGGCTGTGTATCTGTGATCCTCACCCCAGATAAGCGACGTCTGCTTGAGCCGTCCTCTGACATCCCATTCTTCAGCTTCTCTGGGCTGCTGCGGTTTTTGTTCTGTGGAGATATTATGAGAATATTCAAAGAAGAAAAGAAAGAGAAAAAAAGATGTAAAATTCTATTGCCATCTTCTATCATGTCTTCTTTACCAATAAAAATCTATTGTATTTATCCACACATCATACACATACACCTGCACAAACAAGAGATGCACATTTCATATGTTTGTCAAAAGTGCAATATTTGCAACACGAGCAATTGATATAATTTCAAGAACATACGGCAACTGGAATTGAGAGACAAAATAAGAAGGAATATGACATTTTGATGAAGATGCTTTGCAGAATGACTGCAAAGTGGCATGGCTTTCCCCCTTCAATTTTTTTTTTTCAGCTATATTCCCAATCAAAGAAAAGTAACTATGTAGCTAACAAAATAATAACTGCAACTATGTGAAAGAGGTATTCTTCTCTTTGTCATGATTTTAAATGAGATAGATTTTGGAAGTAATGGTCCGCTACCCATCTCAGCTAAAGGAAAAGGGGTTTATAGATATGAATAGATATGCCTGCTTGTCTCTGGCACTGGTTCTTTTTTGGGGGTGATGTCGTCTACGACTGTACCGCGACAACTCCCAGATCAATACCACTGAAAGGTCACACATGTCTGTGCTCCAGGGTAGACTATAGATGTCAAAATCTTTCCAAACGCATATTGCTCAGCATACTTCCATACCCACGCTTGGCTCGCCACTCTCGAAAGCTAGGCAGTGCTGGAGGGAATGCGACTTCACACGTCTCCAAACTGAGCAATTTATAGCTGGATATCGATATTGTACTGCACTGTAATATCATATCTAATTGAATGCATTTATTCAGTAATTTTAAGGCATGTCAGCTGGAGAAATATGAGCTTCACTGGGCTCTACTGCCAATAAGCAAGTCTACAGGGTTATAAGATTACTCCATATTATAATATAAAATTCAATCTTTGATGGAACTATTGATTTCAATGTATGTCTGTAATATATGAGACTTTCCATCATCCAGCATTAAAAGAGAAAACTTCACAGCCTGAATCCAGTTTTTTTGACCTTTTCATTTGTGATATATCTGTTGCCATAATTTCATTGCCTTCATTCCTTAAGGCAACCTCAATGCTCAACTCTATCAATTCTTGCTCTCCTTTTGATCATACATTTCCCCATCTCATGACCTTTGTGGGGAATTTTGTAGGTACATTTTAGAAACATAAAACAAATATCCCATTTGTCACACGACCAATATGTCTCATCCAAGATGCCAACTCCATCTCAGCTGACATGCCATGAATAACTCCCATACAATCTTTGCTTCATTCCATTTCAATTTGACTGATCTATTTCATTCATTTCCTTGACTTGATCGTCTATTAGTTTCTCCTTGAATTGGATTTTCTAGTATGTATGCAAATCACCTGACACGGATATTTTGCACTGCTCCATGTTACATATCTAAGGGAAGGAAACATTGAGGGACAGAGAGGGAGAGACAATCAGACAGACAGACAGATAGACGGACAGACAGACAGACAGATAGACGGACAGACGGACAGACAGACAGACAGACAGACTGACTGACTGACAGAGAGGAAGGGAGACACCACAAGATGGAGATGAGGAGAGAGAACCGAGAATGGGTGAATGTGAAGTTGAGTGTTGCTGTGGGAACTGCAGATCACATCTTTTGAGCGACAAATTAGCATTTTAAATCACCCGAGCCCTAGGGAACATGGCTGCATCAGAGCCAGCCTCACGCATCATCTACAACGCTCGTGCAAAACAGAATTCTACGACCAGATTTGAGTGAAAGCTACAAAGAAAAGGAGTCACTGAGCTTAATTTTTTGCTGACTAGAATATGCGAGTTGTTAATTCCATCTGTAATAAGGCCAACAATTGCACGAGAAATTGTATGAATTTTTCTTGGCATTTCACATGGATTTTATTCTTTTATTCTAATACACAAAAAGAGGATGGGGATATAAATTAACAAGCATCATACTTCTATGTGCTTACGATTCCATACACAATAGCTATTAATGTACAGTTTCAAATCTGATGGATTAAACTAATCATACAAGGTAGAATTAACACTGTTTCAATCTTTACATCGAAGCAATCAGCCAAATCAAGAATCCGTCTGGTTAAATCTCAGCAACTCCTCTGCGTAAAGTGCCGCTGATAGTTGGTTGCATTTTATGAAAATGATGCCCAATGAACTAGATAGTCATTGATTCTGACTTGGAATTCACTTGATGTAGCAACTGACATTCAGTTTTAAGGTAGAGAATACTTAAAAAAAAAAAAAAAAAATTAGAAAGCCCTTCCAATGTCTACAGGCAGTTAATTGAAAAGTTGACATGATTGGAATGTCACATTCCCATCATGGACATCAGCATTTCACCTACAGTACAGGTTGCCTCTCAGCTCGCAGAAACATCCCAAACAAACAAACTTACACATACCAAACCTCATATTCTTCCTAATTGCTAAAGATGTCGCTGGGCAGGACATATAAAGACTATGTACATCTTGTCATATGGCATTCAGAGTGATTTTGCCGAGTATCGCTTGCATGTTATAATTTTCAAAATGTGTACCGTCTTCTCTTGGTGCCAAGCAGAGTTGCCAGGGAGCAGTAACAACAACAAAGACGACGACAACAACAACAACAACAACAACAACAACAACAGCAACAACAGCAACAACAACAACAACAACAACAACAACAACAACAACAACAACAACAACTACAACAACAATCTCTCCCACTTGCCCAGGATGGGCTTTCAGACATTTTTTCGGACATTCATTTCATTTGCCCGCTAGAGAATGAAAGTAGCCTGGGCAAGCGGGCAGGAGGGTTTCAAGCACCCTGCTTGCTCTTGCTAACGAGGTCTTCTACCAATCTGGCTGAAATGTCTGCCATTACTTGGGTGACTGTCACGACAGCCCTCCACATTTCACCCAGAAGGAGACACTTGCGGTGGGGAAAACAACTCGTACACATCCAGGACAGAAGAAAGGCTCTTAGCGGCGGCAATGGAAAATACATAAATCAGAATCAACAGTGCGAGGACGGGTGCTAATGGATAACCTAAGCCTTGGGAATGAGGTAAGTGAACTTAAGAGGCCACTCAAAGCCATCAGTTCTGTTTCATTTGACACTCAAAAGTATTTATGACTTGCATAGTTGCAAGTTTATCCAAGGTCAAATCGATCTTCTTACTTTCAATGTGCTCTCATATCCATCAGAGCAAGACAACATAAATACAAAAAAAAATGAAATTATTCTACTCCTTTGCATCAAAATATAAAGAAGAATGATATTCATGTGCAAAATATTGAAGCCAGATGTTATCTCTGTAATAAATACTTTGAGAAATGTAAATGTGAAGTTCGAGTTAGTAGCACATGGACATTATAACTCTTTATTTACTTCCCCTATCCCACCAAAAATGAATATGACCCTTCACTGACCTTTGACCTAAAGGACTGGCTGTCAACTCACTTCATACATCAAACACATATTCTGTATTCATTTTTATCCATCTCACAAAACTGAATTCCCAATTCTCTAGCTGAAGTTATGGGTGAAAAATTACATTCACAGTCAGACAGATTCAGCAATCTCTGATCTTTGTTCTTGTGTCATCAACAAAGACTTCATGTTTTATTCTTCCTAGTAAATCATATTATACTCAGATCATATGTACATGTGATCCTATTCAAGAAGGAAAAAGAAATATATACATATATCTCTAAGCCAAGGTTACAATGCAAACAGACCAAGGTGCCCCCAACAACAACAACAAAGCACTAGAAAACAAAGATTATACACACTCTCACACACACCCACACATGGCGTGAACCAAATATTGGGAAGGGGCAATGTGGGGAATGTGAAAATTGGAAAGGGATTACCAGTAATTACGAAAGCTCACCCTTGACAAGAGGTTTTCAAACGAACTGGCCAGAGACTTCTTGGCTTTCTTCAGGGACTCCAGCTTGGATCCACCTTGTCTGCCTGGGTCTGATTTCAGGGTGTCCTGTAAGGTGAGAGAGGTATCAAGGTGTGGGTGTTAGTCTCTTACACAGACTCACTTGAAACCTTTTTTCTATCACGCCAAACCTCCATAGTGAAAATTGATCAAGATGTACAATATACAAAGCCAGCCTTTGAGATCTTCTTTGTGACTGGAGATTTTCTGTACGCACATTCTTGTTGGCAAGAGCCAAATTAACAAACAAGCAAAACAGAACTTGCTAATAGGCAAGCGTTGCCTTGTTTGAGAATATTGCCTATGAGGGCAAGATATCATTAAAGCAGAGGGGCGAGGATGTGTTATGAGAGATTTTTATCACGTCTCCCTCCGTACAAATGAAATTGTAAGATTGCAACTGCTGATCTATATTTCAACAAACATGTCAGGAAAAGGAACCAGTGGGAATCACACCTGTCATGGAGCAGTAGATGGCAAGTTTGATTTCCACTGGTTTCTTTTCCTGACATGTTTGTTAAAATATAGACTAGATTACAGCTTTCATTCCCTCTAATTCCTTCTTCTAACATGTCTGATAAAATATAGATCAGCGTTTGCAACCGTACAATTTCATTTGTACAGAGGGAGAAAAGTGATGAAAATCTTTCATAGCAAATATTGTCTTTGTTACCACTCAGTGAATATCATTATTAATTTAATATCAAATTCTGGCAAGATTTAAATCCCCGTCAAATTGCATGACTGAAATGGCAATGCCTCAGAATTCACTACTGAATATGCCTATATTGCATAAGATCAGAGGATTGGAAAACAACATCTCATGTCGGATGTTGTATATATCCACAGTGATGTAAATATGTTAATATTGCCCAAACATAAAACTGATACTAGCTGCAAGTAGATTCAGTGGAAAACATGCCACAAAAAATTCTGATGTCTTCTTCAGCCTAATAGCTTTATATATATATCTACTGATGACTAAAATGCATTAGTATAATACGGTGAAGAATTTATATTCCTTTTTCAGTATGTAAATGCTGTGCCTCAACAGCTTATGATAATAATAGTGAAAAACAAACAAACAATACTCTTATACCCTGTCTATGATTTGTAATACACAATAGTTTCAAATTGTGAATGTGCTTTTGGTCTAGTTGAATACAGAATGCTGTAGCACATCCAAATCTAAAGTATATCCTTGCAACAATGATAGCTCCTGACAGCCAGAAAGTTTTGCCTGAAGCTTGCTCTCTGCATCCAGCAACAGTACATTGAGCAGGATTCGGGCACTGGCACTGAAATCACTATTCCACAGGAACAAGTTACACGAATAGCTCAATAAGATGTCCCGAGGGGGAAAATATCCAGAGGTGTAAGAACATTTGCACACAAGTCTCTTGTCTCTGCGCATATATGCATGAATGTATGTGAATGCAAGGATCAATCTAGGCAGATATCTATCCATCAATACATTGAGGCAGCATACCGTTACTTATCTACTAGTATTCCATTCATCACCGTGCTCATGCATGTTTTATACTGTCTCCCCTCATTCATTCCCCTCCCCCCTCGATATTATCTTTTACTTGCTGTACCATTCTTACCTTTTCTCCACTGTGATGGCTGCTGTCACTGATGTGAACGTGTGTCTGCTGCTGCTGCTCACACACCTTCATGAGAAACATCATGGCGAGGTGGTTCTGCTCTTGCTGCGTGGCCACCTGACAGTTCTGTGGGAGGCGAGTCACATGACAAATTGTATCAGGCAATCCAATTTACCAATATACAGCACAAAATAAGCCAAAATATCGCACATCATTCCCCTCTATAGTATATCTCACAGGTTAGCAATATATAATGATGACACTGAATGGCTTGTCAGCTGGGTGGGATTGGGGAGGGGAAGAACATCAATATATTGCCCTCCTTGGGACCATATATCGTAATACTCTCCTCAATTAGCCCTATAACTAGTATTTATCATCAGCTCATGCAACGGGGATTGAGGCAAACAAAGACAGACTCAGATTTTTTCTATCTCTCTTTCACTCACCGGCACTCTCAGCAGTGGTTGGGACATGCATTTTGTTTTTCTTTATTTCTTGAATAACATACCGATTGTCTTCACAGCTCATTCACATGAAGTTATAGTCATCCAAAGCAGCAGGGTAGAGAAGCCGTGAGAAATTATAAAAACCAGCTTTTTTTTTTTTTTTTTTTGAAGGATTTCAAGTGAGCATGCTTCTATCACTAACTACATGATGATATACTGTGAGAAATGCCAGATACTTCTCAAATTGGGAGTTACAACACGACATCTCCAGTGGTTGTATTTTCTATCAAGAACAAGGACGGAATACGAAATAAGTATTCTCCCGCTTCCGAAGAAAACTAAGTAAGCTTTATGCAATTTACAGTAACCCATTTGGATCATAATTTGAGGGTTGGATATTTTGGAAAAAAAAATCATTTGACCTGTGTCAAGTGGTGAAAATCATCTCAATATTTGCAAAAACATCTCAAAAATATAATAGGGCATACATGGTGATAAAGAAAGCAGGCACTGCTGAGCACTCACTTTCATCTCAAGAGTGAAGGCATTAGAGGAGGTGATCCCCAGGGATGCGATGTGCTGGGTGAGGGTGTGCCAGACTTGTGTCTCACTTTGACCTGCTTGAAATAATCAGGGAAAGAGAGAAAAAAAAAACAGAGTGAGAAGAGTGGTCAAGAAATATTATCATGTGACTATTCCCTTAAAGGACAAGTTCACCTTCATAGACATGTGGATTGAGTAAATGCAGCAATATTAATAGAACACATAAGCAAGAGTTTGAGGAAAATTGGACAATCCGTTTAAAAGTTATGAATTTTCTAAGTTTCTGCTTAGTCACTGCTGGATGAGAAGACTACTACAGCTTGTGATGTCACGTGTGTACAACTATATAAAGCAAGTATAAGGAAAATTCAAGATATTTTCACTTGTCTCGCATAATAAAAGAACACTTGACTTCCCTCTTTCAGAAGGCAAGGGGAATAATATTACCCTTAACATACGTCAGTGACGAGTTGAGGAAATGTGCACTTTTTTTCAAAAGGTAACATTTTGTGAAATTCTCTTTATATTTTCCTTATAACGTTGTATGCATGTGACATCATACACTCTAGTAGTCTTCTCATCCAGCAGTAACTGAGCAGATACTTTAAAAATTCATAACTTTTGAACGGATTGTCCGATTTCCCCCAAACTTTCACTGATGTGTTCTACAAATATTGCTGCATTCACTCAATCCACGTGTATATGAAGGTGGACTTTTCCTTTAAGGGACACAAAAATAGAGAGTTAAAGAGAGAGAAAGACAGCAAGAGTAGAGAGAGGGTAGAGGGGAAAGAGAAAAGAAAGAGAGAAGGTAAGGGAGAGAATGGGGGGGGGAGGGGAAAGGGAAAACGACAAATCAAAGAGTCTGCCTTTATAGATTTTTGCATGTCTTTTGGTTTTTCTCTTTGGGAGCAGCTGTTACAGGCAAGGAGTCCCAAGTGTCTCTTACTGTATCAGACAGCAGAGTGATATTCGAGACCTGTGATTTTTCTGAAATGGGTACTTATTTTTACTTCTGAAACAAGAGGTACAGACACAAAAACTCATTATCTGAGGGTACGGGGGGGGGGGGGGGGGAGGGGGGGGGGGTACGACATTATGGACAGGTGGTCTTGTTTACAGCATTACCATAAGCATTTCACAAGAAATACATAGTGCCTCAAAGCCCTGGGATGGATGTGCTGTGTACAATTTTATGGGAACAAATGCAGTTTACATCTGGCAGGTGACCACTAAGCACGAACTGTATATTCTTTCATTGTGATACAAGACTGATTCGTTCAATGAGGAGACCCTATTTGTCATCTGCAGTAGATGTGGACTTAGTGGTTTCTTACTGAACATTGTGTTTACTGTGAGTCAACAGGAATGTTGGAGGGAATACAAAATGGCAATCACAATGCAGCATCAATGCTTTTACCGCTAGAATTGTCAGGATAGTCACATACAAGAAAACATTCTATTTTAACAGGATATATTTTGCAAAACAGGGTTACAAATGTACGACATTATCACAATTACTGAATTCATGATCACTAAAAATGAGTTGTGTCTGTCTCTCTCTATTTATTGATTCCTTTTTACTGCATAAGGACTTGTTTTTAAAATGAAATAATAAAATAATTGTCACAGTGAATTTAAAAATATCAGTAGAACTGCAAAAAATAAATATCATGTACAGTACATGACACAATATGCATGCAGTTGCAGGAATCTGTTGACATAAAATGAATATTCCTGACTAAAAACTTAAAAAAACAACAACACAAAAACCCCAGGTTTCTATTGGTGCCTCTGGATATAAATGTATGCACATAATATAGGATGAATATATATATATATATATATATATATATATATATATATATATATATATTGCAATGAATGCATGATCATGTCATGTGGTGCAGTGGTATGTATTAAGGGCATTCTATATTTACACATATCTACAATGAAGTATTTGATAACCTCTTGGTTTATGAAATTTTTGCATAAATTAGCTAACATCTTTACACACAAATGTCTATGCTAAAGTATTCTCTAGGTCTAAAAAAAAAATGCAACAAGTTTGCTGACATCATACTGACCACATGTGGATCAGCACTGAAGTAGAGCAGAATGGCAATATTAACACTTAAACAATGTCTGTTTTCCACACCCCTAACAAATCAATGCACTGACCTGTATCGTCTGTTTGTGATTTTGGCCCTTTAAGTTGCCAGCAGACGAGTTAATGGATCAAAAAATAGAAAAATAAATAAATGGATAGTACTCTGATGCATATGGATACAGACTCTGATTGCTTAGAAATGGCAGTTCCCACTTGGATGGGCTAACCGCTGTAAACAAGCGCCTCTCCACATCAACTGAAGCGGGAGGTCAAGGTAAAATTAGATATACTGAGCCTAAATTGGTTACTCCACTGCCGGCTGCCAAAAAAACACAGGGGGGGGGGGGGGAGAAAGAAAAGACAGAGAGATAGAGAGGGAGTGAATTAATTCCCCCGTGTTTACACTGCAGAAGATTGAACTTTAGAATATAATTATATGAAAGCACCAAACCAAAACAAACAAATGCGCAAATCCATACGGACGACAACGGGGGCAAACACACCATTCGGGATCAGCCACGAGGAATGGAGTGGGGATTAAATTTCTAACGAGGTACGGAGTCGCTCATCGCCACGGCGATGAGGCGTGGGATGGAGATGGATGGGAGGCAGGCAGACACAATGGGTCCTGTTAAAGAAAGATGAGGTTACTATGTCGGGAGGAGAAAATCACGTCTGAAGACGGATGCAATGTCTTGATGAACAGGAAACCAAACATTCCATGGAAAAGCAAGAACAGAAACCTAAATATGGAAGACTGAGACTTCCATGTTATCGAATCATTTATAACAGAAATAAAGGAAAGAGCTATATGATTGTAACAATTTATGTTCAATTTATATGCAAGTGCTAATTTTTGTATGTTCAAATAATTTCTCCCAGACAAGTCAGCCATTTCATTTGACCACCCGTGTCTCGTTAATGTTCAGCCACCATTTTGAAACCTCTTTATCTATTTGCAGTGTGACATAATGATTGCCTTTTTATGTTTCTATATGTTATTCATTTTATTCCATTCTCATTTTCATATCTTTTGTTCATAGTGTATACCTTTAATGTTACATGTTTCTGACTATATTTAATTTATTGTTAATCTGTTAGTAAACATACGCTTTTTGTCAATGTTCACAGCCTTGCTGAAAACCAGCTAACAGCTGAAAGCAGGCTCTTATCCGTGATTAAATAAAGTCAGTTAATCAATCAATCAATCAAAAGGGTACAGTAGATAGACAGACAGACAGACAGATATATAGACAGATTGGGGGGGGGGGTGGGGGAGAACAGGAGATTGAGTAAGGATTCCGCAAGCAAGGCCATTTGATTAATAAGAATCCTTGAGAATATGGGGCACAATATACAATTGTGAAGTTATTACTATTTCATCAGCTGGCAGCCTGCCCGCCGGCTTAAAGGGAATCATCCCTTAATCAATAATACATGTGATCATGTTCAGACAATGCTGTAATGTCCCCACATTGGATGCTCCATCTTTCTTCAAAGGCATCTAAGAAACAGACTCTTGACTGAGTACTCCACCAAGTATATTTGTAATTTCAGGTAATTATAAGAAATCAAGTTTCATTAAATACTAACTGAAATGAAAGAGCCAATGAGTCTTAATGTTAAGAACAATTTCTTCGATGAAATCAAGTTTCATTATTAAAATACTGATGGAATGAACCCATGAGTTTTCCCTACACAGTTTAAAGCCTGTCATGTTTGAAAGTCACATTCCTTAGTTGCAGAAGTAGGATGCTTGATCTACCTTTGGTGCACTACTTATGCCATTCTTTAGATGTCCTTGTTATGAGGAGTAGAGAATCAAGTTTCATTAGATATCTTACAACAAAAAAAAAGTTTCATTGAATACTGACTGTATGATATGAGCCTATAAGTTTTCCCTGCACTATTTCAAACCTGTTGCATTTGAAAGTCAGATTGCTTGCAGAATTGAGAAGTAGGATGCTTGATCAACCTTCAGTGCACTACTTATGCCATTCTGTACATGCCCTTGTTATCGGCAGAGAAAAGTAATGAAAATATATGCCTGGAGACAGCATTATGTGGTTTTTGAGACACCATACAAGAAAACAAAGGTAATGCTTATCTAATATTTCATAACTGCTTAAAAGCAGACATCAGGTTTCATGACTTGTTCATGCACACAAATATTTAGGCAATACCGGTACATATTCTGGAAACAATTTTGAGAATAATATCATAAACATATCATATGCATTCACCATTTCTAGCCCCACATGGATTTTTTTCACAATGGACCTTTTTTTTTTAAACCTATCTTTAAGAGCTCCCTTTTGTCTTTGACAGTTTTATTTAATATCAGTGGTAATCAGAATTAGCATCAACAGTCATTTCATACAGGATTAAGACAGCTCTTAAAGGGATAGTATAGTTCTGTTCGAGATGGGGCTTCAGGTTTCCAACGTTTTTTTTTTTTTTTTTGTGAGATAATGAGAAACCTCTCGTGAAAAAGGAAAGAGCATACAGATCTAAGAGGAATTCTACCTTTATTTGAGGAAAATTGGTTTTTGAAATGGCTGAGATATCTAGAAATGAAGAGGTCCTAATAAAGATGGGACCCACCTTTTATTAGTGAATATTATGAACATTTTGATTTACTTTGTTTTTGGATACCTCAGCCATTTCAAAACAGATTTTTATAAGATAATCTTTGAATACCTCTTTAATAGAATCATATGCTTTTTAATAATTCATATTAACTGGTTTTTAATTATCTCGCAAAGATAAAATCTGAATCCCCAATCTCAACTAAAACTATACCATCCCTTTAACACTCTTCCATAACCAAACTCCAATTGGGACTTTAAACTTCTATAACAGTGAGCATTGGGGGCACGATGAAAGGTGTGCCTTCGGATACATCTACGTAGTCTTGTGCCCCTGTTTGTTTGGCTGACCTATAGGACAGTGTCTTTTCTTGGCAAGGAGTCTTGGAATCTGTCATCCATGAGAGGTGAATTTACCTACGTCATCAGTCAGCTGCCTTGATGTTACAGTTAAGGTCTTTCACAGTGCTCTCCCCATTTAATGGGATCGTACAACGCAGTATCCATCCTGGAAGCGGATATCAGTTATGACATACATTTCCACTTTGTGGTGAGTCTTAATATTTCTCAAATGTCATGTATTGTACATTTCTGTCATTTGTATTAATGTGAGACATTGGAAAGGGATCTTCACAGCCAGTGTTCCATTGAGCTTGATTAGAATGTTAATTTGCCAGAAAATCAAGGAAGAAACATGACATTTACTACATTACAACTACATAAAATTCACTTCAGTTGCTTAAGTTTTATATCAAGTAAACCTCAAAAGTTGTAGATGCATCTTTTTTATGAAGAGGCTTTGGGGTTGCTTTCCCCCTCCCCCCCCCCCCCCCAAAAAAAAGGAGTAAAAGTTGTATTATCTGTCCTTGGTGACTGCAAACTATTCTTTTTAAACAAGCTTAAATGGCACCAGTCCGAATACGATTTCAGAAAATTAAGTATTATTACTTATCAAGGGGTAGACCTAGCTCTTAAGTAGTAAACTTAAGTTCTTATTCACTTTGTCACCAATGAAACATCTATCAAATAATATTTCTATTTCAATTTATTTTCATATTTCTTACGACAGAACACACACAAAAATGCAACAATACAAACAAATTCTTAATCTCAACCCTACTGATGGGATAATGCTCAAGTTTTTTGGCAGAAAATGTAAAGAAAGGAATAGAACATTGTTCTCACCACCATACAAACCCTACAATATCACAGCTAATATCAGACTTGTGCATTTGGATGATACTAAGTTAAATTTTATCCTCATTTTGCTTTTAACAGTGGAATGTCATTTAAATGAGTTCTACCATCAGTGGGGACGCACCAAAACTATTAATGCACCTCGCAAGAGCAATGCACATTTTCCTCCATTTTGTCACACTAGAATGTCTGTCCCCATTGCTCTGAGGAGAGGTTTTACACCATTCAAGCAGTATGTGATACAATGCTTACTTTGCCCATCTCATCCCAGGCCTGCTCTCGCTTCTAGGTGACTCAACTGTACATTGCTGAGATGACTGAATGTGTTGATTGAGAAAAGTTGGCAACAAGGAGGACGTTGTACCAATACCATCACCCTATAAAATCTGGGCCCTAAATCTGGGTTCCACCGCATACGCAAATTCTAACCTTATCTATCAGTATGGTCCTGGTACTGTCTCAGCCTATTAAGATTGACCTCCTCAACGTCTACATGTGAATGAATCTATTGCACATTCTGCGAGATGGTATCATGCTCCTTCCAAATACACAGCCATCATTCATGTCGCTCTCATACCTAGAGAATAGCACCAATGGGATATGACTACATCAGCTTTGCACAAACATTAGCACCTCAGACAGAAATTTCACTCAACTCTCCCTCTTTCGCTGTCCCCCCTATCTCTACCACTAACACATACTGTAAAACGAGGAATGTTCGTGTGCATTTTAATTTCACGAATTTCACGAGCGCCAAGATTTGCGAAATTAAAATGCACGCGACAGTTCTTGTCTACACTATATGCATTGAATGCCAGTGGCAGTTTGCGAAAATTTCATGCCGCAAAAAAGGCCGTTGGCTCCAATTCGCGAAAAATTCATGCCGCGAATATATCATGTTTTACAGTACACATTTTCATTTTCATTTTCATTCTCTATCATCTTCTCTTTTCTTTCTCTTCTGTTCTCTTTCCCTGTCATCTGGCACAATTTCAATGTTTAACTTCCTCCTAAATGCATGTCTAATGCCTGTATATCTGAGTGTATGAATACACATTGCATACACATACGTATGTGCTCATAATAATCTAGGACTACAAAACCAGAATGTTTGCAAGCATGAAAATTCATTCATTACACGAGAAGTCAAGATTCGCAACAGCAGAATGCATGCAGAAGTGTTTGTCTACACAATGCATTAAATGCCTGTGATGGCCATTCGTGAAAGTTTCATGCCACGAAAAAGGCTGCCAGCTCCAATTCAAGAAAGTTTCATACTGCAAATGTCTCTGGTTTTACAGTACTTATCAAGTAAAAGTCAAGTAAAGTAAAAGTTCACAAGCCTTAAGAGCTTTCCCTTCTTTAAATGCATACTTCAGATAATGTAATTACTGCATTATGGAAAAGGAAGGCCATGTCTTCATGGAATCAAATTAGATACTAGTATAACAGATTTAATGGAATGGCAAATGGTATTCAAATAGTGAATGGTCACGAGTGCAATGGTACGAGATTTCGCACGAGGTGAAAGATAGAGGCGCTCTATTCAACGAGGCGAAGCCGAGTTGAATAGTGCGCCTCATCTTTCACCGAGTGCGAAATCTCGTTCCATTGCACGAGTAAAGACCATACACTATTTGATTTATACAACGTCCAAGTAGATCTTTTTGGTTTAAGTAGGCCTAGAAGTCTATATATGTATGAAAAATATAGCCATACTTACATGTGGATCCACTGCGATTCTCTTTCTGGCTTGTGCAATCAGTGTAGCATACAGGTCACAGTTATACTAGCGCTCATACACGTACACTAGCACTACGTAGGCATAGTGTACGCGCATGCATGTACCGCACACGTACCTGCGCTAGCTGCATGCGAGCCCCAATATGCAACACACAGTACATGCAGTACCGTACAATTTCTCGAACCGTGGAATAGAACGAAAAAATCGAACCAAGTTGCACGCAAAAATAGAACCAAAATTGCACGGCGCGTTGAGTGGAGTACTTATTTAATATCACGTCACCAACAATCCTCCAATCAAATTACAAGGATCTACTTGGACGTTGTATAAAATCATATATTGCTGGGAATATCATTTCCGTTTTCATGCAGGGACTCGCAGAACATAATGCATCATTTACCAGCCAACAGTAAGATCATCCATGTTCAAGATTACTCATTACACTCAGGACCTTGAGAAGTACTTAAATCAATATTAAACAGGAAGAAACTAGCGATTTTGCATTGGTATGCAAAACAAACGCACAAGAGTATCTCTGCTACCTCTTACATCTAATTGGAGGCAAAGGTCTCGATGAGATTTAAGTATCGTATTCTTCTGTGGATCGTTTGTGACTTAAGAGCTTACATGTACATACAGCCCCTGGCGTATACTTTGATAGTCCCAGCACTTACTTATGAATCAGCCGGCATCAGACTCATTAATCATGCCCAAACAGACATACATATGGCAAGCATGTTGTCTTCAGGGGAGTGTGAACGTGACACAAATGCAACCAATAAGGAGAGTTAACGCAGCAGACAGACAGTTTTCCAGACAGACAGATTTCCATGTGTAAGGAATACTGATATTAATATTTTACATTGAAGATTAAAGTGCTATTGAGTTTGGAATCAAAGACATGAGATTCTGTTTGCAAACAGACTTATTCAAATTCATGAAATTCTTCCGTCGAGATGCTTTCATTGCAACTGATTGACAAATTGCCCTGCTTCAACGTAAATAATAATATTTACATCGATGCAGGGCAATTTGTCAATCAGTTGCAATGAAAACAGACTTATGTATAGCAATGTGTGGCATAGCTGAATTGGAGCTTCAAATGATATATTTCCAAATACTGTATGCCATACCATTTGCAGCTACCATGGCAACAGGTAAATTGCTTGCAGTTGATTGGTTACTATTTGAGTTGCAATCATAGCAACTGTGAATCATGTGAGCAGAAACTGTTTTGCAGAGTTTTATAAGAAATGGAACCTACACCTCGGTCAGTCTTGCCTTTGCTTGGTGAATGTCATTGAGGAGTATTCAATTGATATTCATCCAGCTTGTGGCAAACAGTTCTTTCAGACACATCAAGATATTGTATATTCATACCACGTGTGGATACAACTCATTGATGTGAGACCTTTCAGACACAACGTCTCGACATTTGCTAATCATATGGCAGCCTCAGACCTTTAGCACTGTCATGTTTCATGGGAAGCTCATGAATATGCATGTTTCTCTCCCTTGTGCAGCATGAACTTGGGTAGGCTTTGCACATTGCATTTTAACATTAAATTGGATTCGTTTGGTGGTCTGCCTTAACCCTGACATGCTCTGAAAACAAGCCCCCCCCCCTCCCCCCCCCCACTTACATGACATATGGGTACAGAACATTCAGACATGCATAAACACTAGATATTTATGTACGACGTATCAACATACGGTTATTCAGACACATAAAAATGTCCCGAATCTATCTAATGTGTAATACATCAATGCATTGTAAATTTACAGAAGTCTCCCGGCTGTATCTGGGGAAAGTTCCCCTGTGACACAAAATCTGGTCTCCCTGTGTACATTCTGGAATCCATAGTATGCCACTAGAATGCTCATCATCCCAGTTTATAATACCCCTCATTTAGCTCTAAATGGCTCACTGTGGTTATGGGGAGACTCATTCTTTTTCTTGTCTACATGTATCGAATTCTAATTAAGAAGTTTGTAATAAATATGTCCAATGCTACGCTTACAACTTGACCTGAAGCTGACTCATCATTTGCTGATATCAACGAGGGATAGCAACTAAAGAAAGTAGCTAATGTAAAATCTATTCTTTATTTCCTGACATGTTTATTTCCCCTAAAATTCAAATCTACACAGTTCACTTAATATCATAAATTTCATTCTTGGATTTACTTCAGTTTACATGAAGATCAATCCATCCTTTCAATTTAAGAAGAGAACAAAAGCACAACAAGAACTACAGCAAGAAAAAATTATGTACCTATGGCTATTACAGGCGATTCCCTTTAAGATGAAGTCCTTGGGACCTGCAGTTTTCTTTCATATGTATATTAAAATTTCACTAAATCCGAAGAAATGAAGTGCACAAAGATATCTCCATGACAACTTTGAGCTCAGAATTTTACTTCATTGTATTTGAACTTTTACTGTACCCATGTTCCTTATAATGGGAGTGCACTGTACATTGTGGATTTTGTAGATGAAACTTCTTGGTTTTATCTGGTATTTGAACACATTTTTTTTTTTTTTTTCTGATGAAGTCACACATATTTCCAGGGAATGGCATGTACTGCTTGGAAGCGGCATTGTGGCAGAATTGAAAGTTATTTCTTAAGTAGCATGAATGGTTGGAAGATATCCCTGAATCAATCCAATGTCCTTCTGGCTGTAGCCTGAAACCTTGCGTGGGTTGATCCCCTTCAAGGCAGCAGAAATGTAATCAAATATCAAACCTTTACAATTCAGGCATACAATCAGTCAGGTGGTGCAATTACTTAAAAAAAAAATGCAGCAAACAAACAAACAAACAAACAAACAAACAAACATCCACTGTTCAGGATGTAACCCACCTTCAACTTCCTGGCAGAGTTTGTGAAGCTGGTGCATGGGACAGGTTTCACAGATTACGTGCAGTTTGCTGTGGTGCAGGGCTGCGTTGAATGCTTGTCTCAGTGTGTTCATAATACAATCAACCTGAAAATTAAGCAAAGTAAATAAGTAAAGTTTGTTACTTGATACAAAGCACAATTCCAACACAGACATGACAGTGATGAAGAATTCCAATGTAAATGTTTGTAGCTTGGATCGAACCAGTTTGAAAAACAGCCTGAAGCTGATAGAGCTATCTATCCACGTGAGCTTAGAGAACAAATAAATTAAATAAAATAAGATATAATAATGTTGATGTCAACCCATTGAAAGAGTAGCAGAAGATTGTTTGTCTTTGAATCTATTTTAGGTGGCCACTAGACAAGGTAGTGCCTCACTTAAATGCTTACAAACAAGCTATCATGTGTCCAAAGGCTTTAATTAAATACCCTGCAAAGAGACTTGGCCATGAGAATAACATCTCTTGCCTGGGGGACAACACACACTTCAATATTTTCACTGAGAGGATTTTCATATCTATTATGTTTATTACACTCTCTCTGTCTATATATTTATCACCTATCAGTCTCTATCTCTCTCTCTATCTTTCTATCTATCTATCTATCTATCTATCTATCTATCTATCTATCTATCTATCTATCTATCAAGAAATTACAATGATTGATCCAATTACTTCAATGCTCCAGATATATTTGCTTTTGTCACTCAAATAAGTTTTCACTTGCAAATATTATTTGTTCATATCATTGCATTATGCTTGTAAATTTAATTGCGACAGTTTCCTTACTAGAAAGACACACCAAGCTTCTTCTGTTAGCAAAATATCAAAACCAAAACCATGCTGACACATCATTAAACAAAATTCAAAGTATGTCCTCATATTTGCCTTTAAAAGTGAGATTCACACAAGTTTAATTGTGAGAAATTTAAACTTAGATAGGATCTATGACTCCCTTGATGGGAAAGATCGCATTTAGAGAGGAGCTGGAAACAGTGGCACAAGTTGAATACAAAATACAGCATTGGTTTGATGTGAACTAATTTTATAAGCTTATGCTGGAAGGCAGACTGACTGTGTAGGAATTGCAATGTAATGGGGGGGGGGGGGGAGGAGATAGGGTAGTATTCCTACAATCCAAACATGTGACATTTCCATGCAGTTGAGTGGAGGTGCACCCTTTAGAAGCAGTGCACAGAACTTTGCACGCCAATGCACGAATACCAGTATCTATAATTTCTACCAAGCGTGGCATTTAAAAAGAATCATCAATCAAAAGGCAGATGAGTGGAAATGATAGGAGATAATGAATGCAAAATGTCATTTGATACATGTCTAATGGCTTTCTCGATCACTGCTACAGGCTAACCCTAAACAGATGTCTTTATTTTCACTATTTTTTTTTTTGTTTCTTGCTACATCCTTCCATCATCGATCTGGTAGCTAAAAATATGTCCTCCTGTTTTTAATTTTCTCTCCTTTGAAGAAAAAAAGGCAACAACCTCAGAAATGTTCACTAGATACAATGTTTAAGTCCTTCGCTGTGCTTAACTGAGACCTCTTCACATTCACTCTCATATCACTGCTGCTTGGACATCTGAACAGCTGTCTATGAATGTCATACATCTTGTAGGTGTTAGTAGTTTTACATAATCTCAAAAAGTATTCCTTGACCACTGGAATGAACAATTCGATGTCATCTCATTACCTTTAAATGTAAGCCTATTTTTCTTTCCTAATAAGTCACACTAAGATGTGATGGGGAATCACTTTGTAAACAAATCCAAAAAAGAAAAAAAGAAGTCAGTTATGAATCAGTCAGGCTTTCTTTACTGCATTAAATATAGAACACTTCTCTTGTGTACTGATATTTATGTAAGTCAGTCACTGTCTCTAATGTAATATCATAATAGCAATCTTCTTAGAATAAGAAGAGATCTCTTAGAATCATCTATCTCACTGAAGGGAATATGATGGAGCAGATAGCTAGCAGTCTTCTTTGAAGCAAGTGACAGGATGTAGAAACTGTGGATGATTACGAATACATTTTGTACAAACTAGCAAATATTTCAGACTTCAATCATCAATTTGAGGCATATACTCAGTCACTGGAGAGAAACGATAACAGCAGGGTGACGCCATTTGACATCCTAGAAAATACGACTTCTGATAGATGCCTGCAATGATGCTCTCTTTAGGGGGTAGCGAAGGGGATAAAGTGTCACCAGTATGATTTCCGATCATTTCCCCTGAGGAGCAGTGTATACCCTACCATGCTATACACCCAGTGAGCCCTAAAGTATCAAGCATGGCATTGCAGCCTTTTATTTGAGAAGCACAGGGTACCATCAAGCCATAAATAGATAGTCTGCATAACCTTGCAAAGAGCTGCCAAGTACTTCCTGGATGTCTTTTCCATGAAACTATTAAAGCACTGTTTACATTGTGAGTGGACTGATTTGGGAAAGCCTTTCCCCTCCCCCTCGAAAATAAAATGAGTACAAAACAGCAATCGTGACTGAGCGAGCTTGTGTGCGAATGTTCCTGGTTCTTGTCTTTCCTTTTGCTCTTCTTACTTTAAAGTGATATGTCATCTGTCATCATTTAAAGGGATGGTATACTTTTAGTTTAGATGGGCATTCAGCATTTAACTTTTTGCATGACAATTAGACACCTCTTATGGAATATTAAAGAGCATAAAATCAAAACAGAAAATCAAAGTTTATTTGACGAAATTGATTTTGGAATGGCTGAGATATTAAAAAAAAAAACACAAAACAACAACAACAACAAAACAAAACAAAACAAAACAAAACAGATTGATCTTAATTAAAGGCAGGTCCCAATTTTTTTTTTTTTTATCAGGATCGCTTTTTTACAGAAACAATTTTTATCAAATAAACTTTGAATCCCTCTTAAAATTGAATGCTCATTTATATTACATAAGAGGTTGCTCATTTATATTACATAAGAGGTTGGAAACCTCAAGCCCCATCTCAGCCAAAACTCTATCATCCCTTTCAGCCACCTCCAGTATTTTCTACAGAGCTGCGGAGAAAATACTGACATCTCATATGAGTCTTGTCTGCGCATTTATATGTGTGTGTCTGTGCGTGCGTTAAACTTTGCAATACATTGCGAATGCAAAGATGCATGATGCAATGTTCATTGTGAATGCTACAATACCTTGTCAGTATACATCACTCATGCCAAAATTAAAGAGTAGGTAGGACAGGCTTTCACATTTTCATGACTTTTACGCATGCAAAAATAACAAAAGAATATGGAACGTATAGGAAATGCCCTAGACAGAATCAATATCTAGGGGGGATTGGGAGGGAAGAGTAGAGAAGGAGGGGGGGGGGGGGAGAAGAGCATCCTAAAAAAAAACAGTCGCTTAAAACTGGTTCACTGTAAGTTCAAGGACCGAGTGAACATACAACATTGACATCCCTTGCCCAGTTCATATTCCACCATAACTCGGGCAGTCTCTAATCAATGTTTAGATCATGCACTGTAAAGTGTGCAGCAGCACGTGTATCTCCGCTTTCAATATTATTTTGTTTCACATTGTTTTCTCAACATCCTTGTTTGCAATGTCTAGTTTCCTTACTACTCTTGTAGTAGTCAGCTTGCTTCCTGTGGTACACTACATACCCAAGACACATGTGCATTAAAGATTGATTACTTTTTCTTTTTCTTTTTTTAATTGTCTTGTCTGGTTGTGGTCTGGGAATTTCATCTGTGTTTTGTTTGTTTGTTTGTTTGTTTGTTTGTTTGTTTGTTAGTTTTTAGCGTTCCAAACCTTTTTTCTATGTTTGGCAGTTCACACACTAATTATATCACCTGTCCTGTCTTCATTAATACAAATAATTTTCTTAGAATGTGCATCAACTTGGTACATCATTACTGTATGTATTGTAAGTACCTTTAAAACATATGCTGATAGGTTTTAAATTTTTGCTCTCTCCATCCTACCTGAAAAATTGTAACTGCTCTGTGCTTAAACATCCTGCTACCTGTTGGATAGGGTTTTTCTCTTACCAAGTCTCTCATGGAATAGATATCAAAATGGACTAAAATGCATTGCAGACAAATATTTGAAAATCAGAAACCACATAATACAAATTCAAATGGCCTTGTGAAAATCACTATGTAAGACCAAACACAGTGAGGAGTGAATGTAACATATAATTTCTTCTCTGCGGAGTGAGAGAGAAGATATATACAATATAATTTCTTTATTGTGGAGTGAGAGAAAGATATATACAATATCATTTCTTTATTGTGGAATGAGAGAGAAGATATATACAATATCATTTCTTTATTGTGGAATGAGAGAAAGATATATACAATATCATTTCTTTATTGTTGAGTGAGAGAAAGATGTATACAATATAATTTCTTTATTGTAGAGAGAGAGAGAAGATATATTATACAATATCATTTCTTTACTGTGGAGTGAAAGAAAGATATAATATGACATATCATTTCTTCTCTGCAGACTGTCATTGGCCCCCAGCTCCCTTCACCGCTCCTTTACTTACCACTGATTCGCTTTGGCACTTGAAGACATAGCACATGTAATTGAGGCTGGCGGACTTCTCCCGGCAAATGAAGCCAAAGTACTCTGGCTGTTTGATGCCCTGCAGGGGGGAGGGGAGGGGGAGACGGGAAGGAAGAGTTAGGAGACATGAAGATCAGAAGATGCAATCCAAACATCTGAGTAACATTTGTTCATCCAACAAGCTGAAATTATAACCCTGTGAAATTCCTGAAGAACAGGTACTATCAAATCATACTGTTGACTGAAGATGGGATCCCTACATTTGAATCACATTTGTTCATCCAGTGAGTTCAAATCATAACCCTATTTATTCAAAGGCACCAAACAGGCTGTCTTATTTACATGCTGCCTTCTGAGAGGCATAGATCACGCATAATATTATGCACCAAATACATACACATGTCCCTGGTTATCTGCACATTGCATACAAAATGCTTACTAGTATACTAAAGATACTTCCCTTCCATCGCAATCCCACCTTACATACTGATACCAAAATCCAAATAACAGTCACTATAACAACGGCAAACAAACTCACAAAACATAAGACCAAACAGCTAATACATGTTGCTTTCTTTACAGGACACTGCAATTTTCCTTTCAAAGTTATGCACAGCTAGACAGCTATGAACATGTGCATCATTTACATGCACTCCATGCACCAAAGCATAGTGGCTTGAGCCCTACTTAACACAATTTTTTGGGCCACTTCATTTTGCATCCCAATGCCAATTAAGTCCTAAAGCAGTAGATAATATGCACATACATGACAAAGTGTTGTCTAGCCACGGTCGAGGCAACTGTATAATGTATTTACATCTACATAATATGAAAGACAGGTATACAGGCTGGTAACCAAGCTACTACAAGGAATACTGTTAGCTATTGTTTTCTTTCTCTTTCTATATGATCAGGTTGGTTCAGAAGATAAATCTTTCAATGATACGGTTCTGAGAAGTGATCATCGAGCAAACAGGTTATGTTGACACAGTTATATATTTGATTGGGACTCTGATTTCAGACTGATTGCATTGCCAGCGAACATACAAGATAATTACAATATCGCACAAACACTAAAATGTACAGAATCATTCAGCTGTGCAGGGGACTTCAAGAATAAAATGATGGGTGTGTGAGTATCAAGTATTAAATATAAAAAGAGAACAGAGCTGTTGGTTAGATGGTAATAATATTTTTGTTGTTTTTTTTTAACTAAAAAATGTAAGCAATGGAATTGAAATGTTCATTTTCACATCAATAGTTACATCCTTATAAATGAAGTGGGACTTGTAAATGACTGTCAGGATGGACCGATCACCAGAACTATGAATATTAACACTTTACACTAGAATCAAACATTTTTAAGCATAGAGTATTATTCACATTAACCTTAAAATAGTTTCAGTGGAATGACACACTACTGAACATTTTACACATGACATCAAATTACAAACTACTTCTTGCGTTTTATTTCAGCCCTGCAGACTTTCAAAAGTCAAGTTCTGTTAAAACAAAAATGTGAGTGATTGATTGACAATGATACATAAAATCCCCCTCTCACTCCAAAGACATAAAATGTTGTGAGAGCCTTGATACACTTTGTACACAATGTAGGACTTGACCCCTGTTATTCAATCATGGAAGTGCATTTTCTGTTGTCTAGTGGAGATAAAGACAATTTAACTAAATGGTTCTGAACAGGTGGCAAACCAGGACATTGCTCTGCTACAATGAATTAAATATACAAGACCTGGCAAAATAGTACAACCACAGACCATGCAAGGACTACAATTTACAAAAGCCTAGAGTAAAAACTCGAGCCATGCTTATTTTGAATATCATGAATAGAGTCTCTCAAACACACAGAAAAGTACAAGTTTCATTAAAGATACAAAAGCTGTCTGGAATTTTAATGTCCCAAGTATGTTTAGAGAAGCAGCAACTGTAATTGCAAACCACATAGGCAAAGTAATGTCATTGTCTCATGACTCTCCCTTTTGGTTTGAAAATGAAAGTGTCATGATAATCCACATTCCTTTGATTCTAATTGGAGAAAACATATTTTGTGTTAATCTACGTGCAGGCCATTGGGAGATGCGAGGGCAATGAAATCACCATCTCATCAAGTGCCAAAATGAGTTGGAGGCCAATCACTATCATTTTGTCATACAATAAAAAAGGTGAAACTTCACAACTTAATTACATTCTTACCCTTTGCCCACATCAATACAATTTCCCCAATTCTGAATGTTTAACTGAATTCTATCTACCTGCTTCAAATTGAAATGGTTTGGATTTTTAAAATCGTTCCAAATTGTTCCTTACAGCTGAGGGAAAGACTATGTCATGAATTATTATGTCCAATCATGTCTCCATTAATTGCATAATCTAAAAGACTGATAAGCAAAAAAATTGCTGCATTCCGTATCCAATGTGTCCATGTAATTGATATTGATTAGCAAATTGCTAGCACAGTGCTGTTAAGAAAAGGATATATTAAATTTTGTTCCCTGTGAGTGGGCATGTGAACAACATCTTCTGGGTGACAAATCTCCTTAATTCACAGTACCTAAGGAACAGCATCAGCTCTAAATATCATGTTAAAGAATGCCAGAATGTTGGGTGCAGTAATTGCAGATCTACAACAATTACGGTAAATCAAAGGTAGCAGTAGCTTGCAAGTCTTGGCTGGCCATTTAGAAAAAAGAAAATTATACTTCAAGATCTTATCTGCTAGTCACTTTGAAAGACATTTCAGAGGTAGGTGTGATGTGTTATTCTGCACTAGTTGCTGCCATTCAGGCTCAGCCTCCACACTCTACTGGCAGGGCCGTTGTATTGATAACGTGTACACTACACCTGACAACTCAACAGCAATCAGACTTTTCCGCTTCTCCTGTTGATTATGCTACATGGCATAAATGGGTCTGATAGACCCAGACTAACATGAATACAACACTCGGGTAATGTGCCAATGTGCTGCATACAAAACATTCATGCACAAACACTCCGCGACTGGTGGATTGCGATTTACCTGTCTTGCTTCTGCATGAGCAATTTCTACTCAGATATCCTTTTGGACATTTTTCCTCCTATGTGTACAGAGGCTGAACACAGCATGCATCATTTCATACACGTTTCTTTGATTCTTAGTGGCACAAGCTGTTACTAAGCTTGTGATTTGCAATCCTTATAATTATCATTGTACACTGCACTTTTGTAGTTTTGTTGGCTTTAAAGGGACCTATAAGTCTTATAGTAAGCTTTGGCAACATGTTATAGCGAATGTTTTAGTAACATGAGCCATCTTTTAAAGCTCTGTTTGTTTGTTTTTTTTGTTTGTTTTTGGGAAACCTAGTACCACGAAAAAAACTAGAACGAGATATGAAACTCGTCAGACTGACGAGTTAGGTGATACGCTTGGGGTTATCAGATGTCGGTCGTCTGTGATCGACAAAGAAAAGAATGTGATATAGACACCTTGAAGTTATAATTGAGTTTGCATGCAAAACCGTTTCCCTAACCTCTCGGCCACGGGACATCCACGGAAATGGTAAGGCAAAAAAGAAATGTGTAGATATTACAGGGAGAAAAGTCAATGCCCACTCAACCAACGTGGCCGCGTGAACATGTATTGCATTGCTAGACGGAAATGCGGCCTTGTAACTACTGATGTCGCTATGCCATTTCTGGCAACTTGGGAAAAATACGTGCCGTAAACATAAAACCTATAATCGGCTGGTTTTGATACCTTGCCTTTAATCACAATTTTCAGTGTGATGACGTCATCAAAGTACAAAACAATGATGTGGTCTTGAAAGACAATTGTTCAAAGTACAACACCTTCGTCGTCGTCATTACATATTATGATCAGTTTGACAAAGTCAGCCTGCAAAATTTTGCAGCAGTCGAAGCAATATGGTCTCCAACAAAAAAAAGAGGGATATGGTGTGTGTGTGTGTCTGTGTGTGTGTATAGGTGCGTTTATATACGAATGTGATTTCTACATGGACGATATATGTAATACAAAATTGAAGAAAAAAAAAGTAAAATAGCTAAGTAATTTGTTTCGTGATCTTGTGGGGTTCGAACCCGCACGTGTGCAACCTCACGTCTCTGAGACGTCGCCTTTAACCACTCGGCCATACGTCTCGACGAGAAAAAAAGGAGGAACGTAAACTTATGTATGTGAAAGATGAATCAGGAATCGTTTTGTCCACATTCCATTCTCATTTTCAGTTTTAAACTGCAAAATTGTCAAACTAATAAGGAGATTTCAAAGAATAACATGCATGATTACTGCAGCTTATTGTCTCAGTTACCACACACTTAAGTTACAGAGGAAATGGAGCAAAATCATCTGAGATAAAGGTGCTTAAACGTTGTCAAGTTAATGCACATAAAAAAAAAAAAATCACCTCCCATAGAGATAACACGTAAACTTGTCTGATTTTGAGTCTTTACCTTTAATAACAATTTGAAGTATGATGGTAAGTCTTCTTGAACCAAGAGTGTGGAACGCAAGCTTCTACGTGAAAGATGAATCATGACGATCACCCGTGACCGACACATCTTCAAAGGGATCAGTTATTAGAAGTGGAAGCCCTCGTGCCAAGCATATTGTCTCAGCAATTCCAAAGCAATAATACCCTTACATTTATGCATACCATAATTTCCCTCTGAAATCAATGGTAGGTATATTCATGTACAATTGCTTGCCTTGTCCATAAACTTTGCTTTACAAACTTTCAGTGAAACGTGTCATAACATAATTCTGTAACTCCATTAGCAGGGATTGACTTCATAAAGAAAGATATATCAAATTGAACGCTTAGCGCGTATAACTAAGGGGGATTTTAGCCTGATGCTCTGTTCTTCACTGCTCAGATACCAACAACACTCATTACCTACGGCTACGTATAGAGAAACAGCCATGACGAAAATAAGTTATTCCTTTTCTTTGGCAGATAGACACACAACCCCTTTAAACCACACTATAATTGACATGGAGGGACATGAAAAAGTTCATTACTACTACTGAACAGTGATGCCTTCTACTCATGTGGCACAAGATACCTCTATAGCAACATAAAACCTGTCTACAACTCCGTTATTGCGTCAAACAATAACATCCTGGAATTTCAAAGAGATGAGCGAGACGCCATACACCTGGCCTAGAGTTAATTCATTCAGTTGCCATTCCTGCTCCAGTTGAGTTATGCAAATTATTTTCCGACCTGTCTTGTGACAATATAACAGGAACAAACGTAGAGAAAAGGAAAGGGAAAAGGAAAGGTGGCAAGCGGGGCACTGTACCAAGGGCAATTTAAACAATACGTATGATAAATGAAGCAAATCCAACCTAGAGCCTCCGACAAAAAAAAAGAGGAACTTGAGCGACTGTGTGTCGTGGGGTAGTATAATTGATAAGATAATACGATAAATGACATCGATCGGAATAAAGCTGAACTGCCAAAAGAAACACAAAGAAAGAGAGAGAAAAAAATGATAGCGTCCTGCGGGTCTCGAACATCTCGTCCTAAGGTAGTGCATAATGACCATGCAGCGCGCTAAGTGACTATAAAGCCACACGGCTGTACCGAAGATTGGATGTGAAATTTATCTTTAATCTTTTTATATATATATATATATATATATATATATATATATATATATATTTATCTTAAATATTTATACCATATACAACATGAAAAAGTTCATTACTACTACTAAACAGTGATGCTTTCCATTCATGTGGCACAAGATACCTCTATAACAACATATAACCTGTCTACAACTTCGTTATTGGGTCAAACAATAACAACCTGGAATTTCAAAGAGATGAGCGAGACGCCATACACCTGGACTAGAGTTAATCAATTCAGCTCCCATTCCTGCAAGTTATTTAAACATACATGTTCCTACCTATCCTGTTACAGTATAACAATAACCAATGAAGAGAAAAGGAAAGAGCAAACGAAAGGTGGCAAGCGGGACACTGTAACAAGGGGCAATTTACAACATTAAGTGTGACAAAATTAATGAAGCAAACCCAATCTCCAAACTCCAATACAAAACAAGGGAAATAGAGCAGCCGTGTTCACGGGTTACGTACACTTGATAAAGTAATACGATAAATGACATCGGAGTAAAGCTGAACTGCCGAAAAAAAAAAGAGAAAAAAAAGAAAGAACGGATAAAAGTCCTGCGGGAGTCGAACCTCTCGCCTTCCGGTATGGCGTTATGAACAACCAGCGCGCTAACCGATTATGCCACATGGCTGTCCTGAAGATCGAGTGCGAAACTTAAATCTAAATACTATCGTGACAGTGTTGACTTGTGATGGCGCTATTCAACTTCCCACAAGTGGCAGCGTGGATTCGATCAATATACAGTTGCAAAGAAAAATTGGGAATCGTTCCGTACAGATTGCATTCTCATTTTCAGTTTTAAATTGCAAAATTGTCAACCTGATGAGGAGATTTGAAAACATAAAATGCATGATTACTAAAGCTTGTTGTCTCAGCTACAACATATTTATGTTTCAGAGGAAATGGAGTAAAATCAGATGAGGTAAAGGTGCTTAAACGTTGTCAAGTCAATGCATGGTTTAAAAAAAAATCACCTCCCATAGACATAACACGTAAACTTGTCTGATTTTGAGTCTTTACATTTAATCACAATTTCTAGTATGATGACGTCATCATATTTCAAAACCATCACATGGCCTTGAAAGGCAAATGTTCAAAGTGCAACATATCTGAATTTGGGGTAATATTGAGCTTAAACAACAGAGATACGAGCAAATGAATGTCAGAAACAGTACCTCAAAAAAATCAATTCCACTTTTTTGATTTAAAATGACGATATGATGACGTCATCGCGTATTCCTGGCAATACTGATACTTGGAATGTTACTTACAATTCATATACTTTTGTAATATGCAATAGAAATATAGGGTCAACGGACGATTTAAAGAGCTATGGCGAAATAAACAAAGACATGTTTTTTCACTATATTTGCAGAAAGACGCGCACGCGGAATTTCAACTTTGACGCCAGTGCATTCCTTTGTTATAGGTCGTAATCGATCGGAAATCAATGGATATTATTACTCAAAGTATCAGGAATCCAAATCAGTCAAAAAAATTGCATTTTCATGTTGCTTACGGGCTCTGCGCGCGAAATTGCGCGGACGGACGCGCACGCGAGAAAATGTTTGAAACGCTTAAAATTGTCTGAAACTTCGAGATTTCCCATTGGGAAGTCGTTTTGAGCCTTTTAAAATTTTGACGCGCGCTTACGCGCGCGTAATGATGACCTGTGTAACTAGCGTTAAAAAGTAAGATAGAACGTGACCTGAACTTCATGTCCACCGAAAATGATACAGAAATGACATCTAGTTATGAAGTTATGATCGATCATGTGACAAGGTCCGAAAATCACAAAATGGCGCCTAGATGACGTCATAGATATGTAACTGTCATGAAAACCTTATTGTGGCTAGATTTTGTCATGAGACATGTTGACTGAAAATGTCATGTTATTTCGTAATGTCATTCTTGAGATATTGACGACACAAAATTGTCCAGAAAGAAAGAAGAATAAAAACGAGATATGAAACTCGTCACACTGAAGACGAGTTAGGTGATACGCTTGGGGTCATCAGATGTCGGTCATCCGTGATCGACAAAGAAAAGAATGTAATACAGAACCTTGAAGTTCTAATGAGATACTTAGTTGAACTTTTTTGGGCCTACATTATTCAGATCACATTTGTTTTTCTGTCACACAAACTAAGTGGAAATTCTGTGCGTGTGCGACTAAGTCGATTTACGGACTTTTTGAGTACTTACAGTGCATAAACTTAGACCCCGTTTACGGTGCGGGGCTGGGCCGAGCCGCGGCCGAGCTGCAATCAAGGACAACCTCAATTGCGAGGCCGAGCCCCGCAATTTAGTCCGTTTACACTGCCGGGCTCGGCCGCGCTTTTGATTCGAACCTTTCAATATTTTGTCGTAGTGGCGCTCTACCCTTTTAAACAAACGCAATTTGGTATTGTCTGGTTTTCAGATCCTTTGCCAACTGAATTCCGTGGCGACGAAGTCGCCGTTCGGGCAAAGGCCTTTGTCGAAGGAGAAAATCCTTTGCAGGACAAAACCACCTTAAACTATACTAGTTTTCGACGTTGAAGTGGTTAATATCCTGAATAGCGAAATAGTACAGGCGAGGGTTTAGAAGCCAGACTAAAATTGGCCGCGCATTTAGCCCAGTTTGCGCTTACACTGAGAAAAAGGCCGGGCGCGACCGCGGCTCGGCCGCGGCCGAGACCACCTCCAGAGCGTGGCCTAATGCGAGGCCAATTTTGGCCCCGCATTTGGCCTTTTGCGCGTTTACACCGAACGCGGCCGAGCCTCGCACTGTAAACGGGGTCCAAGTGATCCTCGGCACGTACAAATAAAACATGACAATTAAGTGTTTATAACCATCCTGGCTTTAACAGTGGCCTTTTAAAACATGACCTTTGACCATTATTTACATAACCAATATGACTCCCTCTATAATCTTGCTATCACAATGATCAGTTCAGAGAGCTCTTACAACTATATACAAGCCTGTGAGATTTACCAGCAGTAAAACCAATGAAGCCTCCGATACAAAACAGGGGATATAGAGCAAGTGAGTCTGTTTACATGAGAATGTGATTTATCCTGGACGAAAGTGATACCTCAATTAAAGAGAAAAGGGCAAAAGAAAAACGGGCCAAACGTACGGCTCTAGCGAAAGAGACATCACCTTTAACCATGTAACTATAGGTCTCCTCCAACTAAGAGTACACTTTGAACGTAAGCTTATACGTGAATGATAATTTATGACGATCTCACGTGATCGACACACATTCAAAGGGGACAGTTAGAAGTGGAAGGAGTGCTTAATCGTGTCATTAATTCCTAATCAATGACACCACTACTATAGGCATATCATAATTTCTCATCTAAAATCAATGGCCTATAGGACTCATGCACCATTACTTGTATCGTGCATAAACTTTGTTTTTTAAGCTTTGAGTGAAACGTGTCATAACATAATTCTGTAATTCCATCAGCAGTGATTGATATAATGAAGAAAGATATATCACCGTATTGAACGCTTAGAACCTAACGGGGGGGGGGGTATTATAGCATGATACTCGGTTCTTTACTGCCCAGATGCCAACAACACCCATCACCCACGGCTACGCATAGAGAAACAGCCATGGCGAAAATAAAACTTTGCTTTCTCGTAGGCAGAATGACACAGAACCCCGTCAAACACACTTTTATTGGCAGGGATGGGCATGAAAAAGTGTATTACTAATACTAAACAGCGTATGCATTCCATTCATGTGGCGCGAGATACCTCTATAGCAACATAAAGCCTGTCTTCAACTCCGTTGGTCGAACAATGACAACCTGAAATTTCAAAGATATGAGCGAGACGCTATATACACCTGGCCCAGAGTTAATTTATTCAGTTCTCATTCCTACTTCAAGTTGGGTTATGCTATTATAATCATTCCCATCTGCAGTATAACAAAACCAAAGTGAGGGAAAAGGGGAGAGAAAAACGAGAGGTGGCAAAAGGAAAACTGCATGCACAACTGCAATCCATGTCATTGCGTGTGACAGGTGAAGCAAATGTATTAGTTGTTATAGCAGTGGTTTATGAGCATAAACTGGCAAATAGACAGACAATGTCAAATATAAAAACCATCAATTTAATGTCAGAGAAGATGGTAAACAAGATGCATTGAAACTGTAACTAAATCGCTGCTCTTCTACTCGATCACGGAACGTCTAACTTTATATTCAACAAAAAAACAAATGTTAGGGGAAAGAAACAAATTTAGATATAACATTCTTAAATTAAAAACAAGAAAAAGAAAATGTCCACGTCAGGATTAAAAAAAAACGCCGCACGAACATGCATTATATTCTAGATGGGAATACGGTCTTGATGCAAAGGTCCAATGATTGTCTCATTACTTTAAAAGCAATCTATGGTTCCCTTACCATCACCAGTACCACACCACAATGACGTCTCTAAAATCAATGGTAGCACATTTATCATTGCATCATGCATTAACTCCCTTTGCCTAAACTACCAGTGGAACGTGTCATATTATATTGCGTATTTCGATCAGTAGTGATTGACTTTAAAGAAGAAAGATGATACAAAAAATTGAACGCTTACCACATTGCTTATAGGGCTATTCCAGTTTGGTACTGATCTGTTCTTTTCTCCCAGATGCCAGCAACATATATCACCTATGGCTAACTAGTGAAACAGCCATGACGAAAATAAACGACAGAGAACCCCGTCATAATCACTACACTTGGAAAGGTGTTGCCCGAAATTCCTCATTATGAAGCAATATCAAGTCACTTCCTTCCCTGCCTGTCTTTAACTCCGTTATTTGGTCAAACAATAACCTGGAATTCCAAAGAGATAAGCGAGACGCCATGCACCTGGACTAGAGTTAATTAATTCAGTTCCCATTCATGTTAGTTATGTAAACGTACACGTTCCTAAATATCCTGCTACAGTATAACAAGAACAAATGAAGAGAAAAGGAAAGAGAAAACGAATGGTGGCAAGCGGGACACTGTAACAAGGGGCAATTTACAACATTAAGTGTGACAAAATTATTGAAGCAAACCCAATCTCCAAACTCCAATACAAAGCAAGGGAAATAGAGCAGCCGTGTTCACGGGTTACGTACACTTGATAAAATAATACGATAAATGACATCGGAGTAAAGCTGAACTGCCGAAAAAAAAGAGAAAAAAAGAAAGAACGGATAAAAGTCCTGCGGGGGTCGAACCTCTCACCTTCCGGTATGGCGTTATGAAGAACCAGCGCGCTAACCGATTATGCCACATGGCTGTCCTGAAGATCGAGTGCGAAACTTAAATCTAAATACTATTGTGACAGTGTCGACTTGTGATGGCGCTATTCAACTTCTCACAAGTGGCAGCGTGGATTCGATCAATATACAGTTGCAAAGAAAAATTGGGAATCGTTCCGTAGAGATTGCATTCTCATTTTCAGTTTTAAATTGCAAAATTGTCAACCTGATGAGGAGATTTGAAAACATAAAATGCATGATTACTAAAGCTTATTGTCTCAGCTACAACATATTTATGTTTCAGAGGAAATGGAGCAAAATCAGATGAGGTAAAGGTGCTTAAACGTTGTCAAGTCAATGCATGGTTTAAAAAAAAATCACCTCCCATAGACATAACACGTAAACTTGTCTGATTTTGAGTCTTTACCTTTAATCACAATTTCTAGTGTGATGACGTCATCATATTTCAAAACCATTACATGGACTTGAAAGGCAAATGTTCAAACTGCAACATATCTGAATTTGGGATAATATTGAGCTTAAACAACAGAGATACGAGCAAATGAATGTCAGAAACAGTACCTCAAAAAAATCAATTCCACTTTTTTCATCTAAAATGACGATATGATGACGTCATCGCGTTTTCCTGGCAATATTGATACCAGGAATGTTATTTACAATTCATATACTTTTGTAATATGCAATAGAAATATAGGGTCAACGGACGATTTAAAGAGCTATGGCGAAATAAACAAAGACATGTTTTTTCACTATATTTGCAGAAAGACGCGCACGTGGAATTTCAACTTTGACGCCAGTGCATTCCTTTGTTATAGGTCGAAATCGATCAGAAATCAATGGATATTGTTACTCAAAGTATCAGGAATCCAAATCAGTCAAAAAAATTGCATTTTCATGTTGCTTACGGGCTCTGCGCGCGAAATTGCGCGGACGGACGCGCACGCGAGAAAATGTTTGAAACGCTTAAAATTGTCTGAAACTTCGAGATTTCCCATTGGGAAGTCGTTTTGAGCCTTTTGAAATTTTGACGCGCGCTTACGCGCGCGTAATGATGACCTGTGTAACTAGCGTTAAAAAGTAAGATAGAGCGTGACCTGAACTTGATGTCCACCGAAAATGATACAGAAATGACATCTAGTTATGAAGTTATGATCGATCATGTGACAAGGTCCGAAAATCACAAAATGGCGCCTAGATGACGTCATAGATATGTTACTGTCATGAAAACCTTATTGTGGCTAGATTTTGTCATGAGACATGTTGACTGAAAATGTCATGTTATTTCGTAATGTCATTCTTGAGATATTGACGACACAAAATTGTCCAGAAAGAAAGAAGAATAAAAAAAAATAAAGAGAGATTTTGACAATCACAATAGGTGATACGCTGATAGCGTATCACCTAAAAAATAAAGAGAGATTTTGACAATCACAATAGGTGATACGCTGATAGCGTATCACCTAAATATCACTTAAGGTGATTAATACCCCCGCCCCGTGACGACAGTCTTACCCAAGGAATGATCTTTCCTTGATCTTCTGCCATTTAAATGCCGTTACCATGGCAACGCAGCTTCCGACACGTCCGAAAAATATGTCTTGCACATCTTCCCACCAAGACTATTGTGTGTGCCACATTTCATAAGCTTTTGTCAAAAACTGAGGAAGTAGTTCAATCCACAAGATCTTTCCTTGATCTTCCGCCATTAATATGCCGTTACCATGGCAACGCAGCTTCTGACACGTCCAAAAAATATGTCTTGCACATCTTCCCATCAAGACCAATGTGTGTGCCACATTTCATGAGCTTCAGTCGAATACAGGGGAAGTAGTTCAATCCGCAAGATCTTTCCTTGATCTTCTGCCATTTATATGCCGTTACCATGGCAATGCAGCTTCTGACACGTCCGAAGAATATGTCTTCCACATCTTCCCACCAAGATCAAAGTGTGTGCCACATTTCATAAGCTTTGGTCAAAAAACTGAGGAAGTAGTTAAATCCGCAAGATCTTTCCTTGATCTTCTGCCATTAATATGCCGTTACCATGGCAACGTACTTTCGGGTACTGTCAAAAAATGTGTCTTGCACATCTACAACCAAAGGCACACATCTGTACCAAGTTTCATGGAAATTGGGCAAAAACTGAGGAAGTAGTTTGCAACACAAAATTTTCCATCATTTTGGCTCATAATATGTGAGCTGTTACCATGGCAACATACTTTTTGTCACTATCAAGAAATGTGTCATGCTGACCTATATCCTTAGACAAACATTCAATATGAATTCCATGAGAATTGGAAGAACAATGATGAAGCAGTTTTGCCATGAAGCATTTTGCCCTATATTTTACCAATAACATGCCGTTACCATGGCAACGCACTTTTTACCACTGCTGAAATATGTGTCTTGCACATTAACATATTCAGATGAACATCTGTACCTAATTTCATAAAAATTGATCAAAAACTGTGGGAGGAGTTCGCGACGCAAGATTTGTACCCATTTTTGCCCATAATATGCCGTTACCATGGCAACGTACTTTTGGGTACTGTCAAAAAATACGTCTTGCACATCTACAACCCAAGGCACACATCTGTGCCAAGTTTTATGGGAATCGGTTGAAAACTGAGGAAGTAGTTCGCGACGCAAGATTTGCAACGGACCGACCGCCCGCCCGACCGCCCGACCGCCCGACCGCCCGACCGTCCGCTGATTCCTATATACCCCCTTCAAACTTCGTTTGGCGGGGGTATAAAAAGAAGAAAAACTACTACTAGAGGGATTTTGGTGTTACTGTAAAAGTGGATATTTTCGCGTGACTAATTTTTCGCGCTTGACCGGGTAAGAAGAGTTTCACGTGTTTTTAATTCATCTCTCCCCACCTCCCTGGCTCACTGGATGGCTGTCAAGCAAAGTTCTTTGCCTCAACGTCACACTCTCCAAGGCGCTACAAAGAAAGGGAACAATGGGCAGCCCCGCTGTTGTTCGGAAAGTTCTTGCTGTGCAGCTGATGGATACAAAATTTGCAAGGACCTAGAGTGGTTGTATCAGCCATATCATAATGCACTCAGAGTATAGCTACGAATATGTTGAAATTAAGGCACACAGGTTCATTTTCCTTTAAGATGATATGCTTTGCACAAGATGTATTGATACAAAAGTTATCATTCACACACTATGAACTGGTACAAATCTGGGAATACCACGAAATCGATTAATTCTATACCTTTATGCTGCCAAGGAACTCCCTGCCACGTATAGATGAAAATGATTGTACTAACCCCCATCACACCAGTAGGCCATCCAAGCACGTAAGGAGAGTCATCTCCACGACCATATTAATATTCCTGATTATCCTCAGTGATCCTCCTGTTAGGTTTAATCTTGCATTCCTCGCCATAAAACAACGCAGGATGTGAAGGTAAAAATCATGTGCATTTGACAAACCAAAAAACACTCCTATGTAAAACAGATCATTCCCCCTGGCTTGCTGCTGACCTGTGGCAGGGTGAATGTGGTTCAGATCGTGAGCTCCCCCCTCTTATCTCGTTAAACCCCGCGACGACATCGTGGATGTGACTCTTAGTCACTTTGGTCGGCACCGCAGCGCGCTAATTACGATGATCCTTTTCGTGCGTCTCGGGTGGGTCGGCAAATCATCACATCTCTCCACTGACTGCCCTGAATCGTGTTTCTTTCATTAATCATCTTAAATCTTTTTTTTTTCTATCTTTCCTCACGCTGTGAGTCAATTCCCCCCCCCCATGTCTACATGTATAGTACAGTATGAAAAGACAAGATATTTATTATAATAACATTCAAAATCAAGAGCAAAAAAAAAAACAAAAAAAAAACACACATTCAATTTGTATAGGAAAAAAAGAAAAGAAAAAAAGGTTGTACAGACCTAAATGCTGAGCTACATATGACTAAACCTTCAAAAGCCCAGATATAAAGTATTCAGGAATGAGTATGAATTATCTGCCCTGGTGTAACATAAGTCTTACAATTACATACATGTTTATTCCTATGCAAAAGAAAAATGAAATCTACTTTGGTCGATATGACACAAACATCTGCGTTAAGATTATCTAGTGACGATATCGCAAATAAATCAAAGGTCGTATCACATATTAAAACAAGTAATAACATCAATCCTTGCATTGAACAATGCCTTTTGTTATATAAATCCTGCTGCTTTTGGGGGTACAAAACACAAAAGATACATTCCAAACTATACATCAGGGCTCCACACTAACTTTTATTTTTGGTGGCCCAAAGGCAAATATCCGACCTCTTTTGGTGGCCCAATCGAGTCACCACATTCTTCATTTCTGAAATTTTGGTGGCCTGACATGCATTTTTGGTGGCCCTGAGCCACCGGGCCACCGGGCCACCGTTAGTGTCGAGCCCTGTATACATGATAATACTATTAATCTTTGAAAGTCAAAGTGCACTATAAAAAATGTCGCTGCTGATTGGCTTACTAGTGTTTATTTTTTTTCTGGAAAAATTATCATTCTAGCTCATGGAATCATACTCTTCCTCAGGCTAAAATTCTATTCCTGAAATGGAAGAAAAAAAAGTGATTGGAGTCTGAATGCAAAGACTAACTGCCACAGACGGGCTGCGTAATCGCGATCTGAAATTCTGAGCCAATATGGACCGGCTAACCCTCAATATCTCGACAGGGCGGCGGGATAATGATACTTAATGAAGCTGTTCTCGTAATTTGCAGAAGGACAAGTCCCTCCCTATTGAGTTATCACTTCAGCACATGTCTTCCACAGAGTTGTGCTGCCTTTTAAAGCAGCCGTTCGCTAGATCCCAGACCGGGGATTTTACAGATTAAGCTGCCAATTTGCCTGACAAAGAAATGAGTATGTGAAGAGATAACGTCAAATTTTAATCCTGAATGACAGAAAAAGTAAAGATTCATCAATGTGGCTCCTTGCATGACATTAAATTTTCATTTGCAAACATATTTCATAAATGAGTTTGATGCCACTAACCTATTTTGTTCTTTGAAAACAAAACAAGACAAAACAAAACACAAGATTAAAACAAGTTTCTCATATCATGTTTAAAAGCAAAGCATAGTCAGGAAAAGGGATATGATACAGACATCCAGTCAGGCTTGGAGGCGCTGTCTGAAACTACATTATGTGAGGATAATTCACACATTATCTCAGTTTTACTAAATGTAAGGTTATATTGCCAGAACTTCCGCATGAGCCCAATGCAAGCAATTCCTAAAGCATTAGAAGTAACAATGGTTGTTCCAGCCCATACCATACATACTCAATACATACATACCATACTCAATTCTATTTTTGCACAGTCCAGTGCAAAGGGCCATTACTGTTCATATGTGCCATGGCAAGCAAAATCCGTTGCAGCTCTATAATACCACTGATATTGCAGACACATCCTGTTTTCTGCTTTCAAAGAACATTGGCAGTCATTAAAAATGTCATGGTATCTAGTACTCTACACAAAAAAGACATCATAATTGCCTCCAGTACCTTCATTACAACAACATGATTACATTATATGATTTTGAAAAACAAGCTCACTCTGCCTTTAGAATATCAACTCCACACTAACTTGTTGCTAAGGACAACACATTAACAGAGATTCACAAACATAAACAAAACACACAAAACATTCTACATACGTATGTCATCAGATAAGACTGATATCTAATCACGCATCCCTTTCCTGACTTTAGGTTTTACACCTTTTCCAGTTTCAAAATGATGGTACACAATCAATGTTGTCCAAATTCATTTGGAATAGCCTGTAAGCCTACCATTTACACTGTAATCACCCTACGAAAGAAGATGGCTACTAGTTGGAGAAGATCACTAATGAAGTTTGAATATGGTGAAACAACCGCGTTTCTCATTCTTTACTTGCATCATCCTACTAGCTTCTGTTGTGGCTTTAATGTTTATGACTTTATCAGGGCAATTTGAAATAAACTTTGACTGTGAGAAGCTGGAATTGTGATTTCAACAATCATCAAAGAGAGTCTGAGACAGAGACTACACTATTAAGCTGTATCGTCTTGCAAAAAATCGATGCAACAGGCACTCATGTTTATAACACCGATTCATTTAGACTTGGAGAGTGCTCATTATTGGTTAGCTCGTTTGGGAAGTGTGAACATTATGCAATTCATTTGTTTGGGAAGCAATCCAATTACTGACAAGCATTGCTTTTTTTTTCCTGATCTTACAGCTGTACAGGAGCAATGCTGTAATGAGGACATGGTATCATGCCATATTACCTTTTTTTTTTTTTTGGGGGGGGGGGGGGAGGGGATTAACTAGTGTGCTCTAGATACTAAACTAAATCTTTCTGTGGCTGAAATGAAAACAACATATCCATTACTAATTCAAAAATAAATCTGCAAATTAAGATTTTTTTTTTCTTCAAAAAGCATTGCAAGGAAGATATGTGTTATTCAAAATGATCAATGCCACTAAGTGTCACATATCCATTGCTTTTCGTCCTCTTACCCTGGTATCTTGTGAACACCAATTTCTTTCTTTTCTTGTGTGTGTTTGTTTGACTTTCTTAGCCCATTTTCACTTCACTGATCCCACTGAATGTGGAGGTGAGGCTTCTTCATTGCTTAAGATTTTGATCCTCAAAAAGACAATGGCAATCATGATGATTTTGAATTTGATGCTAGTAGTAACAACAGAAGCTACAGTTGTAAAATGATATGACAATACCACTACTACTGCTTTCATTTCCTGTATTTTTTTAACTATTGCTGCTACTACTTCTACTACTACTAAAATGATGACAAAGACTACTACTACTACTACTACTACTACTACTACTACTACTACTACTACTACTACTACTACTACTACTACTACTATTACTATTTCTTCTTTTTCTTCTTTACAACTACTGTAATGATCAATCGTATTGGAGATGGTGTAAAGACATGCATTATTATGAATAATGCTACTTACATCATACGTCATACTTTTCTCCATGTCAATTTCACTGTGTGCTCATAATCTAGAACAGACACAACACATGGTACGATACCTTTAGTTAACACTTTCAGTACTACAGATTGTATAAGGCCTGCACACACTTGACGAGGCTGCTATTCACCTTTGCATGATATGTAAAAACTTATTTACAGCTAATATCTCTAAAAAGAGGAGGGAGAAGATGAAGTGACAAACGGGTTATTCAGTCACCAGATTGAGAGACACAAAACTATCTTAAATCCAAATCAACTCTTCTTCCTCCTGTGGTATGTTTCACAGTTTACTGTAAAGTCACGGGAGTTTGTTTGTTCTTTTCTTTGGTTGTCTTTTTGAAGAAGCATTGTATGAAGCATAACGATTAGTGAATAACAAAATATCAATTTCTGCAACCAACTGTTAAGCTTTCCCAAGAATTCCTGAGCCAAAGAGAGACCAGACAGATGATATGCACTTTCAGAGGTTCGTGAACAGCTCTCTTGGCGTGGAAAAATAAAATCACTGAACCTCTGATAAGATCATCAAGTTCTGAAAATGATGTGTATTGCTTCGCAACTTTAACGTGATTTTGTACCAATAAATTTCAGATTTAAGAGAAAAGTCAATTAAAAAGTCGCATTCAATATGATATCAATGTAGAATTACATCTCATGGTGCATGAACTTTGCTCTCAACACTCTAGCTAGTCTTGAAACAATGGTTCCTTGTTGATAAACACTGGTACAAATAACATTGGTTCAGCACCCAGGGTTCATGTTCTTCTATGCTGCTGCTATCACTATGTTGTTTACATGCTCTCAGTGGAAACGCCCCTTACGAATTCATTTCAGATGCTGAAGTGATCACTATATCACAGCCAGCAGCAGCAGTGGATTTCCCAGATCTGTCACAACCTTTACCCGGATACGCAACTGTGCATGCTGCTGCTCATCTACTTGGCAAGCCGTCACATTTTCGTCAAAGTCTATTCTAAAGACGACATGCACTCCTGATCAATTCCAGATGAACTAAAACATTCAACGTTTCAAAGAAACACAAAATGAAATGTAGCGGAAAGGCCACCACAGGACATCATGGAGGATGTGCAGAATATATTACAGTTATCTGAAACATCAGACCTTAAGTGTACTGCAAAACACACCACCTAGTACCTTTTAAATGTCCACTTCACTGCAGTCTTTTTTTTTTTTTGACAGCAATCATTTCTACCTACTAAAATCATGTAAACTGAGCACGAATTGTGATATCGTGGCATACGACACCATCCTCACACACTTTTGAGTGTCAGAAACTGAGAGCAAAGTACATTCGTGAAGAAATAGCAGAAGAGTGGTTAAAAAAAGCAAAAGAAAAGCTGGTGTGGTCAGTCACAACCTACCTGTTGAGTGGATTTTAAACTTCGGGAAGAGCTGGCTCACATTATTGCTACGTCAAGATGTGAACTCTCAGAGATGTACAATGCCAGCATAGTGGTGGAAAGGCTTCTAGTCACTGACAGTCAAAGTACATGACATTGTTTGTGGCAGTACACTTCATGTAATGGTTAGCATCATAACACAAGTTTAGTCAGAGTGTGACCACTGTGAGAGAGAGAGAGAGATGTGTACGTCACACCAATGACCCAGCAACAATTAGAAATTTACCGGCAGTAAGCCTTGTGGAATATCAGGTTATACCGGCAGATCCAGGATAATTGAATGACTTGCCTTCCATAATAACAATCACGTACCCAGTAGCCTCAACAAGTGTACAATGTGTTCATCTTCAATACCAATGTTGTTCCTGTAGTAGGAAGTCACCCCAAATTCCTTCCTGATGCCACAAATCAAACTTACTTTAGATGAGACAGCACAATTTTACCTCTCAAATTCGACTCCAACAATTGCACTTACCGCAAAATTAAAATCATGGAAAATATTACTGTAAAGAAGGATAATTTCGCTCATATTAATTTTTTGAGCTTGGGTTGGCATACAATAAATTTCATATTGTGAATTTTGCATAATCAAAACTTTAGATATTAGTTACATAATATCAAAAGCAAAAGTATTTACTTTCTTTTATTTTGGCACTACTTTCTGGTCACATGAAATGCATAGAAATTTTCACATTGCGAAAATTTTTGTTTTCCAGAATTTCAAACAAGAGTAATAATACAACAGAAGTTATTGATAAGAGGGAACAAAATGTGTAGATATGTAATGAAAGTGCTACACCATGACAACATAAGTTACTGCACATTTCTCAATTGCTTACAATTGCAATGATATTTTACACATGTAACACCAGTTACCAGCATAATTAAAGTAGTTTACTTCTCCCCCCCCCCACCTCCAAACCCTCCACAAAAAACCCAAAATAAACAAATAAACAAACAAAACAACTGGCAACAAGTAAAATAAATAAAATGTCTAGACTTTAAATACAGCCGATTGTAAGGATGAATGTTACCACTTTGTATAAAGACAGCATGTGAATTATACAAAGATGGAAACTAGAAACTGGAGCGTTAAAAGATTAGAGGATGGCCGAGGAGCCACTTTATCATCCCGTCCCTTTTTAATGATTAAAGGGTATGTACAGTTCTGGTCGAGGTGAGGATTTAGCTTTTAACGTTTTGCGAGATATTCAGAAACCACTCTATGAGATGTCAAAGAGCATGCAGTTCTAAGGGGTATCAAAAGTTTATTCAATGAAAATCGGTTTTGAAATGGCTGAGATATCCAAAAACAAGGTGAAACAAAGAGATGATAATAAAGTTGTGGCATGTCGCCTTTTATTATTAGCACTTTTTTGGACATCTCAGCCATTTGAAAACCAATTTTCATCAAATAAACGTTGAATCCTTCTTAAAATTACATGTTCATTCATATTTCATAAGAGGCTTTTCATTATCTCACTTAGGAATGTTGAAAACATGAATCCCCACCTCAACCAGTACTGTACAGTCCCTTTAAACTTTACCTAGTTTCCATTCTTAAAAACCTGCTAGGTTGGGAGAGACAGGTGGACCAACTGAATTGATCTGTATTTGCTGCCCACCGAGGCATATTTGAAAACCAAGAGTAATGCCGCCTGCTAGAGTAGAATTGCTCGTCATCGAATATGTGCATCGAAGCACAAGCTCACTGCTAACATTCGGCTAAATTTAAGAGAAAGATCTTTGAGAAAGATCAGTGACAAAGCCGTACACATTCCATTACGAGGATTCTCAGGTATATCTGCATCCGGCCAGTCTTTCCAATACTTGCACAAATCTCTACAATACACAATACCGGGACTTTAAAGGTCCTGTTTACCTTTGGGAGCAGTGATTTAAAAAGTATTCAAGATATCACTTTTGATGCATATGTGTGGGTCAGTTGTATCACAAAACATTCTACCACATAAAACTTTCGCATTAAAGCCTAAAACATATGGAGATATCACTATTTTTCTCATTAAACCTAACTGTAGACAGTTTAGTCTGGAAACATTTTTATTATAACTATTGTTCACATTTTGTATATTTAACAATACTTAACATTAACTAGACTGGTTTAAATTTTTACATTGGTTGTTTCTACCCCTAACTCACATTTTAGAACTATTTGGAAGCACTAATGCTGGGTTTTTGTTTCATCTGCAAATGGTAAATTAAGCCTTTAAAGTCTGTCCACAAGCACTTCCCAAAATGGGACAGGCTCATTAATTACCTTTTTATAAAAAAAAATCAAAATCTGGATATCAACTATCACAACTGCAATTTACTTGGTCCAGGTAAAAACAAAAAACAACAAAAACAACAAAAACAACAAAACAACGACAACGAACACACAAACGAAACAATAATGTCTTTTCAGTCTGACTTGCAATCCTTACTGATACTTGCATTTATAGGCCTGAACGATATGAAAGGAATCACAAGTCATACCTGGTGTCTAGTAAACACTCATCAGCGCTATAGCTTTCAAAAAAAATGTTCACAATCACAAATTTTGGCAAAACTCTAAAATTTGATTTCATTCTGCCATCTTTCACGTTGGGTTGAGAGCTCAGATGTCATACGTATGGGACGGGTCATGCATGGATCAGTTTGACGATTGTGTGGTACAGGAAGTATTCCAACCAAGAAACTTGCTAGACAGTATCTGCTCAAAGCAACTTCCTTGCAAATAAGGGCTTGACTCCACATATCTTGGCACGATCATCTTATTCTGAAGGTGTCTAAAGCACTTGTACTGTTGACGACAACCCTCCTCTCCATCAAAAAGAAAAACAAAACAAAACAAAACAAGAAAAACATACAAAGAAAATATTGCACATGCCACAAGCTATACGTGGGTTGGGTTTTTTTTTTTTTTTTTGCATCTTTAGTTTTGCAAGTTTTGCCAGTGAGTTTTGACGACCAATCAGAATCAAGTATTTTGCAGACTTGCAAGGTGCACCTCATAGAAACAGTTTATGACTGTCAGCTAATTTCATGCACCTCTGTGGGCTCCAAGATGATGTCATCTTCAGAATATAACTGGTTACAGCCGCCAGCCAGAACAAGTGGGGAATTCCTGAACATCTCAAACATGAACATGAGGCACTACATGCCTTGCGACCTTTGCCATGCCCCAGCTCAGCACCCATTAGAGCATCGAGTTCAACACACTGGGACATTTGATAGGGATTTCCCTCAATTACAATCTGATATATCAATCATAAAATAGGAGACTACACTGGATGAGAAAGGGGTAGTGATAAATACACTTTGATACACAGTTATGTGCACCATGCAGCTTTAAAAATTACATCTTCATATCGAAGTTAGCTATTACCAGCTGTTAGCCAATTTTGATGTTACCAAGTTGCACCATTGCCCCATGCCCTGATGAATACCTGCATGTTGTGCAACCTGCCGTGCCCAACCATCTCAGGTTGGTACTCAGGATTGGGTATCATCGGGAACCTGTTCTGGGAGATCCCCACTGTCGTGTTGTTTACTGCATTGCTGCAAGCGACCTTCTTGATCTGATTAACATTTTCACCTTTTACGGATTGCTTCACGATAGGCAAGAAGGTTGTTGTTGTTGTTTTTTACTTGTTCTTCATGTTATTCTAATTGTTCTTCTTCTTCTTCTTCTTCTTCTTCTCTTGTGTGTGTGGTAGCTCAAATCACTATTCCTTTCTTATTAGGTAGAGTCTCTTTTAAATGCACAGGTTGTTGACACATCAGGTAATTCCCCCAAGCCAAACGTCTGAGCTGTTGACGCATTAAATGCAAACTGCAGCTACTAAGCAGAATATCCTATGGTCTAAATGAAAATGTTAACGATAGGCCCGTTCACACACAAGGGAAAAAGTGTGATTTAAAAATCGATTTTCTTATCGCGATCAAAATTTCGAAATTTTTTCCTGTGTGGACAGAAAAATTTCACTAATTTTCGCGATCCTAATCGCGATCCAACTCGCACTATTAGTGCGATTTTTCAGAATAATCGCAATTATTTTGCCAAGCGTCGTGTGTGTGAGCGCAATCGAGATTCGGAAATCGGTATTTTTAATCACATCGTTCGTAGCGCGTGAACGTCAACATTATTGGGACCGCGGGGTCAGTCTTGCGCAATTTGGCCACTGACCGTTCTTTCCTTGCTGCGAAGTGCGATTTTTCCTTGTGTATGAACGGTCAAAAAAAAAAAAAAAATCGAAATTTGGATCGCGATTGTAATTTCGATTTTCGTTGTGTGTGCACGGGCCTATTCTCTTTTTAAAATTCTGCTTGTGTTTTTAATATTTCATTATGGCAGTGTGTGTGTGTGCATGTTTTAATCAAATGTTAACAGTCACACAAATGTAGTCCCTATTTCTGTCACATTGTTAGATAGCAGGAATTTTAATGGCATTACAAATTGTGGCTAGATCTGACAAGCCTAAAATTTCTGAGGGAGAGTAACATTCTGCACAAATAAAAAATCCATAATTTGATATCTAACTTAAAAATCCCTTCCAAACATGTATACAAACAAGCTATTTAGCCAATCTGAAAGCGCTTGGGCACACGGGAAGACATGTAAGCCTCCTGCTGCCTGTCCTTAATTTCAGTTTCTTTACTTTTGAATCTGATACACTTTTTACAACCCACTCTATGCTTGATGAAATTTGTGTCTGTGTAATCAAGGAGGTACTGTACCTCCTTGATCAAACTAAGCCCACCCGTTGATTTTACGAGGCGGCTTCGAACCTCGGACAGAGAGAGCTCCGGAGTTGGAACTCCAGCTCGCCTAGTACCTCCTTGGTGTAATCAGGTTCTGAGCAATGGGAATATGACCATTGAAATTTGACACTGGACTTACCCAAGAGAGAGATATTCATATATATTCACATCTTTAGGTGTGTGTTAACAACAACAGTCAAGTGTTCTTGCAAACAAGAAAACTTGCATGGGATTTACATGGCACATTTGCATACAAACTGAATTGAATATCAACATTTGCACAGCAGGAAAAAAAATACAGAAACTGAATAGCTTCTTTAGGTTAGAATGGATAGTTATAACTTCATTTTTTAAACAAAAAAAAAAAAAAACTTAACAAATTTTACAAAAAGTAAAGGCTAAAGTGTTCATGTTGTTGAGACTGAAATTGTTAAACAAGTCCAGAAATTCTTTCCTGTACCATGTTTGAGGGTGAGTGCAACATCACACACTCGTGTTGAAGGAAACCAGCTTAAGATGTACATGTAGGAAGTAAATGGTGACCCCCAAACTTCTTGAACCATTTCCTCAGCAAAACAGGTACATAATGTTGCTGTTCAGCACATTATCTCTGATCATTTGCTATTTCCAAGATGACACAAGTAAGTATTAAAAGTCACAAGTACATATGTACATCACTAAACACTTATACCATACACCTGCATTCTTACTGTAGAATTAATTACCTGCTTATAGGACATCACATTCTACCAGTCACAATAATTTACGTCACTCAGGCATTTGACAAATTCACTGCGATAACTATCACCAATGTATATTTATTTCAGTGCATTTAAATCATACTGTTTTCACTTTTGGCTACACATTCCAAGTATTCACTCACTAAAATGTCTGTTTGAAATTGCATAAATGTAATATACCCTTGGCATAAAAAAAAGCAAAGACCATCTAAAAACAAAATGATCAAAACAGATAACACTAGAGGCACCAGTGAGGTTTACTTCAGGAGCATAAGTCCACCGTATTAAAACATCCATGCCTACAAATCTTTTGTTTACAAAATTGCCTGCAGTGATCAATGACATCTTAATCAAGGTTGAGACCTCTATATGACAGAAAGGTTGGCGACATTTCATTTCTCTCTCCCTATTGAAAGGTCACACACTTACGACAAAAAAAAAAAAAATGCATTTTCAGCGAAAGAAACAAAAAGCATTGATGACGCCATGACAGGAAAATAATTTTGTAACTCTCTCTGAAAAAAAAAAAATCATTTTAATAAAATTTCAGCTATTTGTTTTGTTTGGGTTTACTCCATTTCTTAAAATATTTCTGACAAATGTGACGATTTGTACATTACACCGGAGGTGCCTCAAAACAAAATGAACAGGCTTTGCCATATAAAATATCCATTTGTCTCAATAGTTTTTCCGATGAATTAAAAAAGAATTTCATTTTTAATGATTGTTTCAAGCCTACATCTACTACACATTTTCATTTGAGTGGTATGGGGTGGGGGATTATGCACACATTCTTTTTAATTATTTTTTAAATATATGTAATAGACACTGATAATATGAAATGTTTTTAAATACAAGAGAAGGATGGGTTGATGGGGACAATGTTTAAGAAAAATCAAACAATCTCTGTTCTCTGAACCCAAGCATTGTCACACACACACACACACACACACACACACATTCTCTGGTACCCTTCAGGATGGAGCCACAAGAAAAGACTGCAAAGGCATTTCACGGCCTTTGGAGTAAACAGGTTAAAGCACTCATGCTTTTTAAGCCACACCGGAGGCAGAAGGTCCAATAACATCTCTCCAAGGTAAATCATATCTTTATATGATTGATGACATGCCAAGATTTACACACACATACACATACATACACACACACACACACACACACACACACACACACACACACACACTCACATAGGAAAAAGCACAGACAGAACGCAAAGACTGTAGAAAAAAACTCTCTGTTAGAATCTGCAAGGCCAGTTTAGTCATGGACTACTTGTATGTCACAAAGATCCTGGTATGGAAAGAAGGATGGACTTCAGCACGTAGCTGTCCACCAATAGTTTGCCCTACTGAAGTCTACACAAAGACCAAACACTCCACAGTCATGATATATGATATCTCATATATATATTGCTCAAGAAAAAAATATTTGCATTTTCACTAGAATTACATTGATGATTACATTCTTTTGTACTACAACACTTTTTGTAAATGATAATCCTGCTCACAAGTATGAGTTACACATGTCAATTTCTGCAAGGTTGGTTATACGTGTAGCACACAGGATCAGCATCAGCATTTTTTTTTTCTCTCTCTCTCTTTTTCTCAACACATTCAGTTTGTCCACATAGCATAGAACTAGAAAAGCACTCAGAGAGTGCAGATGTCTGCCAAGCAGCTAACTTCCAGAGCCATTTGGCTCAACTAATTTCCACCCATTATACATGCATGCCAAGTAAAAATCGCCCAATTTCCCAATACAGAAGCCTTTTGTGTATGTTATCTGCTTCCAGCTGCGCAGCCCCTCACCCAGGCAGCATAGCATGTGCTTTAATGTGCATTTATATGCAAACCTCAAATATGTGCTGCTTGAACTCCCAAGTTCAATGACTCTGTCTGCCAAAAGATAAGAAATCCTTCAAAAAATCACTGTAAGCTTGAAAGCCCCTCTATACTCCCTGGATCACTACCAAAACATAATCATCTGTTCCTTGTGTCATTATCAACTTTTCCTGCAAGTTTCATCCAAATCCGTTCACAACTTTTGAGTTATTTTGTATACAGACAAACAAATGAACAAATAAACAACAAACCAATACAGACAAAAACATAACCTCCCTGGTGGAGATAATTAGAAATTTGTAAAGATGACCATGAGAGAAGTATATAGAGGGGCTTTTAAGCTTACAACTTTGAAAACTTAATGATTGGAAACAGCAGTAGTGTGTGACTGGCCATACACATGAGTAGTGATGACAGACCTTGCAGGGGATTTTCGATAGAGCTATGACACTTTATGTTCACACACGTGACTTTAATAGTTAAGTATGATGACATCTCATAAAAAGAGTTATTATGCTCATTTATACTATGTATTTATTTTTTGCGTAATAATTTATACTTTTCTCAGAATGTCCAAGCTCATAGTATTAACTCTTTTCTCAGAATATCATTAGCTTTACTGGTTATGATAAACAAACATGCAGAGGGCAACAGATTTGTTGTAAAGGCAAAGTTTCTGACAGCAACACGATCGCCATTTTTCATGCACTCATGCGTGCACCACTCAGCATGGAAAGTTGATGATCCATATGTGATACATGCAATGCCATATGTGTGCCAGGAGTGCATTGACTGCATGATAATCAATATCAATAATGAATATTTCTCAAGTACTACTGAGATAGAGCTGGTAGTAGAGTTTAGCTGAATTTCCACTCATAACTCAATTAACTTCACAAATCATCCATAAATTCATGCTCGTCTGATTCTTTTTTTTTTAATGTCAATCTACTGATATACCTGATGTTCATGATCTTCTGCATTATTTCCTGTGATGAATTTAGAAAGGAAAATGATAAAATACACATTGTAACATGCAGACAGGACTACTAGAAAAAAAATCAACATGTTCATAGGTTCATGGAGAACAACTTCTACCACAATTTTGGTTTGTCTGAGATACTTACATTAGGCAGGCCAGAACACAATTTGGTGGTCTTGTTTGATACTCAACATGCAAGTATGCTGTGTTTGGTACCTTACACACGAGACCACCACAGGAGCAGTATTACGGCAAAAGTGGAATATATCCAAGTTAATGATTCTTATATCAATTTGTATTTTACTGCACCTGATTGACAAATTGCCCATCATTGATGTAAAAAAGCACCAATTATTCAGTGTTTTCTTCATTTTTGGTCCTACTTTGTTTCTTGTTGGTTTCACCGATATTTAGGTGATCCGAGTATCCTTCGGATCACCTTCTGTATCTGTACGGATTCTTTCTTCTTCTTCTTCTTTATTTCTTTATTTCTCCCCAAAAGTTGTGCAGAGGTTAGCTCAGAAAGTCCGCTGCCTATCAATTTCAAAATTATACCATGTATGCATCATGTCCCAAAGACGACAAATCTAATGTATCATTGTGATCAGTCGACCGTGACGTCACTATGACGTCATTATATGAAAACACATTCTCAATCATATCTCATTAATGGAATCGAATTTTTCAATGAAATTTACGTCACATATATTTCAAGTTATGCGCATTTTACTCATGTTCTCAAAATTCATATTTTCTCTAAAACGTGCGCGTACGCGCGCGTTGAAATATTTGTATGCTCCAATCGAGCTCAAAATTTTTTTGCACACGTTTCAGACCATTTGCAGTATTTTTTGAAAAATTGAAAAAATTGGACGGACGCGTACGCGCGCGCACATATGCGCACGCACAGCACATATGTCATACAAATTCCCCGTTTTTTCAATCGGATCGGATGTCCGAAATGTCAAGGAATATTTCTACCAAGTTTCAAGTCTATCCGACTCAATATGACGTCATAAGGGCCCGTCAAAGTTGAAATTCCGCGCGCGCGTCAATGGCGATATACAGTGTAACTATGCCAAAAAACTGCCAATTTTAAATCCGATTTTGCTCGTCAGGATGGACGATGACCCCCCATTTTCTTCACATATTTTGAAAGCTGATGAGTTGAACATGTCAAATCATGGGTTGGCGATGATCAAAAATGTTCAAAAGATATCAAATTTCTTAATGAAATAAAAAAAAAGTACATTTTTAAAATGACGTCATCAAATTTCAAGTTTACTCGAGCGTATCTCACTCATCCTTCGCCGATTTTCACCCAGATTTCAGTATGTTGTAGCTAATTTAATGCTCTATAAGTTTTGATCAATTAAAGTTTTAATCAGATGATTTCTTTACCTCGTCAAATGGATTGAAAGTAACCTTGTCAAATTTGACCAGTTTACGTGTTATCTCTATGGGAGTGCAGTTTTTCTGGAAATGAAAATTGACATGACTGTCTTTATCGAGCACTAGCTTACTTACGCTTCGGTGAATTTCTACCAGATTTTAATATGTTGTAGCTGACACTTAGGGCTATCGTAAGTGTGCCCTCTGTATCTTCATACGATGTTGGGATCACATCAAAAAACTTGGTTGAAATTCAAGCTTATCTTCGATGTATTGAGATATTCCTTTCTTTCTGCAACTTTCTTTGCAATAACTCAAAAGAAAGAGCCCCTATCACCCCCATATTTCGCACATGTTTAGTTTATGTCACGTACATTATTTCATAAAATAACAACTAATCGATCAGACACCATCTTGGGTATGTAAATTAGGGTCAAAGGTCATAAATGTTTCATGCTGTATCTTGGTGAATATATGTCCCATCTTTCCCATATTTAGCACACGCAAAGACCATGTTTCAAGAATCATTTCATAAAATTACCACTTTTTGCTCAGATGCCATCTTGTCTGTGCAAAGTGGGGTCAAAGGTCATATGTGCTCCATTCTGTATCTTCGTTATGACGTGTTATCTCTATGGCAGGGAATTTTTCCAGATGTGAAAATTGACATGATTGTCTTTACCGAGCACTAGCTCACTTACCCTTCGGTGAATTTCTCCCAGATTTTAATATGTTGTAGCTGAGAATTTGCGCTATCGTGCATATGTCGAAATCACGTCGAAAACTCGGCTAAAATCAAAGCTTAGCTTCATTAGGTGATCCGAGTATCCTTCGGATCACCTTCTGTATCTGTACGGATTCTTTCTTCTTCTTAGGTGATCCGAGTATCCTCTCGGATCACCTTCTGTATCTGTACTGATTAGGTGATCCGAGTATCCTCTCGGATCACCTATTGTATCTGTACTGAATCTTTCTTCTTTATTTCTTTCTCCTCAAATGTTGTGCAGCGATTAACTCAAAAAGTCATTCACCTATGACTTTTAAACTTATACCATATATGTATCACGTCATAAGAACGACAGATCAATTGTATCTTTGTGATCAGTCAACCATGACGTCACTATGACGTCATTATCTGAAATCACGTTCACATTCGTATCTCATTAATGAAATGGAATTTCTCAATGACATTTACATATAATATAGTTCAAGTCAAGTTCTATCGATATATTTAATAAAATCTCATCAAGACCCTGGTAAACGAGCGCGTACGCGCGCGTTGAAATTTTAATATGTTCCAATCCAGCTCAAAATTGTTTTGCACACGTTTCAGGTCATTTGGAGTATTTCAGAAAAAATCGACGGACGCGTACGCGCGCGCGCATATACGGACGCACAGCTCATATGCAATAGAAATTTCCCGTTTTTTCACACTTATCGGCTGCCTGAAATGTCAAGGAATATTTCTACCAAGTTTCAAGTCAATCCGACTCAATATGACGTCATACGGGCCCGTCAAAGTTGAAATTCCGCGCGCGCGTCAATGGCGATATACAGTACAACTATGCCAAAAAAACTGCCAATTTTAAATCCGATTTTACTCGTCAGGATGGACGGTGACCCCCCATTTTCTGTACATATTTTGAAAGCTGATGAGTTGTACATGTCATTTCATGGGGTGGCAATGCTGAAAAAATGATTAAAAGATATCAAATTTCTTAATAAAGTAAAAAAAGTAAATTTTCAAAATGACGTCATCAAATTTCAAGTTCATTCGAGCGTATCTCACTAGTCCTTTGTCAATTCTCACCCAGATTTCAGTATGATGTAGCTTATCTAATGTTCTTTCAAACATAAAATAACAAAATTTTGATTGGATAACGGTATCACCAGTTTTTCTGGAAATGAAAATTGACATGACTATCTTTATCGAGCACTAGCTCACTTAAGCTTCGGTAAATTTCTCCCAGATTTTAATATGTTGTAGCTGAGACTTTACGCTACCGTAAGTGTGCCCTTTGTTTTTTCATACGATGTCAGAATCACGTCAAAAAATTGGGTTGAAATTCAGGCTTATCTTCGATGTATTGAGATATTTCTTTCTTTCTGCAACTTTCTTTGCAATAACTCAAGAAAAACGGCCTCTATCACTTCCATATTTTGCACATGTTTAGTTCATGTCACGTACATTATTTCATAAAATAACAACTACTTGATCGGACACCATCTTGGGTATGTAAATTAGGGTCAAAGGTCATAAGTGTTTCACCCTGTATCTTAGTGAATACATGTCTTATCTTTCCCATATTTTGCACACGCAAAGACCATGTTACAAGGATCATTTCACAAAATAACCACTTTTTACTCAGATGCCATCTTGTCTGTGCAAATTCAGGTCAAAGGTCATATGTACTTCTTTTTGTATCTTCGTTATGACGTGTTATCTCTATGGGAGGGAATTTTTTTATATGTGAAAATTGACATGATTGTCTTTATCGAGCACTAGCTCACTTACCCTTCGGTGAAGTTCTCCCAGATTTTAATATGTTGTAGCTGAGACTTTGCGCTATCGTTATGTGCCATTCGTTTTTTTCATACGATGTCGGAATTACGATAAAAAACTTGGTTGAAATTAAAGCTTATCTTCTATGTATTGAGATATTTCTTTCTTTCTGCAACTTTCTTTGCAATAACTCAAGAAAAACACGCCCTATCACCCCCATATTTTGCACATGTTTAGTTCATGGCTCGTACATTATTTCATAAAATAATAACTACTAGATCGGACAACATCTTGGGTATGTAAATTAGGGTCAAAGGTCATAAATGTTTCATCTTGTATCTTAGTGAATACCTGTCCTATCTTTCCCATATTTTTAACACGTATAGACGATGTCGCGAGAATCATTTCACAAAATAACCACTATTTCATCAGATGCAATCTTGGGAGTGCAAAGGTGGGTCAAAGGTCATATGTACTTGTTGCTGTTTCTTCGTTATAGTGTATACAGAATTTGGTACCTAACATGGCAGATATGACTCCCTTTGCTAAATGAGAATGCAAACATTACACGGCCAATGTCTCTAAACGCAGATGAAACTTGTATGGTCATGCCTATTGCGATCAGGACTCGAATCATTGATAAAAAAAAATCGGATCACCTTAATTTGTCAGTGATGACAAATTACAATCTCTAGTTCTTTGTTCTTTTTATTTTCCTTTATTTCTAACCAAAATTTGTGCAGCGGTTAGTTCATAAAGTGCATTGCCTTTCAATGTCAAACTTATACCATATATGTATCATGTCCCAAAGACGGCAGATCAAGTAAAATCAGAGTGATCAGTCGACCGTGACGTCACTATGACGTCATTATATGAAAACACATTTTCATTCATATCTCATTAATGGAATGGAATTTTGCAATGAAATTTACGTCACATATAATTCAAGTTATGCGCATTCTACTCATGTTCTCAAAATTCATATTTTCTCTTAAAACGTGCGCGTACGCGCGCGTTGAAATATTTGTATGCTCAAATCGAGCTCAAATTTTTTTTGCACACGTTTCAGACCATTTGGAGCATTTTTTGAAAAATTGAAAAAATTGAACGGACGCGTACGCGCGCGCACATATTCGAACACACAGCTCATATGCAATGGAAATTTCCCGGTTTTTTACACTTATCGGATGCCTAAAATGTCAAGGAATATTTCTATCAAGTTTCAAGTCAATCCGACTCAATATGACGTCATACGGGCCCGTCAAAGTTGAAATTCCGCGCGCGCGTCAATGGCGATATACAGTGCAACGATGCCAAAAAAACGCCAATTTTAAATCCGATTTTACTCGTCAGGATGGACGGTGACCCCCCATTTTCTTTACATATTCTGAAAGCTGATGAGTTGGACATGTTATTTCATGGGTTGGCGATGCTGGCAAAATGATTAAAAGAAATCAAATTTCTTAATAAAGTAAAAAAAGTAAATTTTCAAAATGACGTCATCAAATTTCAAGTTCACTCGAGTGTATCTCACTTATCCTTTTTCCAATTTACACCCAGATTTCAGTATGTTGTAGCTTATTAAATGATCTTTCATTAAAATAATTACAACATTTTGATTGGATGACGTCATCACCTCGTAAAAATGGATTGAAAGTAATATTGTCAAATTTGACTAGTTTACGTGTTATCTCTATGGGAGAGCAGTTTTTCTTGCAGTGAAAATTGACATGACTCTCTTTTTCGAGCACTAGCTCACTTATGCTTCGGTGAATTTTTCCCAGATTTTAGTATGTTGTAGCTGAGACTTTGGGCTATCGTAAGTGTGCCCTCCATTTTTTCATACGATGTCGGCATCACGTCGAAAAACTTGGTTGAAAATGGCACGAGGCTTCGATGCAGCGTCATTTTGCTTAATACACAGGGCCTATGGAGAATGAAATAGGTCATTGCGTAGCGCATCCGACTCGTAATCCTAAGGTCCCTGGTTCGAGGCTCACCCCTGCCAATATTTTTTTTAAATTTTTTTAAACACTTTTTTCTTCTTTTTCTTTAGTTAATCTTAATCTCCCTTTCCTTACTTTATCTTTTTCTGATTTTTTTATGCTTCTCCTTCAAATTTCTATAAAATAACATAATTTTTTCTTTATTTTTCTTTCTTTCTACTACTTTCTGTCCAATAGATGAACAACAACAATGGCTATCAATCCCCTATTTTGCACATGTTTAGTACATGTCACGTACATTATTTCATAAAATAACAACTACTTGATCGGACACGATCTTGGGTATGTAAATTAGGGTCAAAGGTCATAAATGTTTCATCCTGTATCTTGGTGAATACATGTCCTATCTTTCCCATATTTTGCACACGCAAAGACCATGTTACAAGAATCATTTCATAAAATAATCTCTTTTTGCTTAGACGCCATTTTGGGTGTGCAAAGTGAGGTCAAAGGTCAAATATACTTCATTCTGTATTTCCGTTAGTGTATACGGAATTCGGTACCAAAGATGGCAGGTCTCACTCCCTTTTCTAAATGAGAATCCAAACATGACACGGCCAATGTCCCGTCAACACAGATGAAACCTGTATGGTCATGAATATTGGGATGAGGACTCAAATCATTGATTTTCGAAGAGATCGGATCACCTAATTTGTCAGTCTTGACAAATTCCGAGTCTAGTTTTCCTTCCGGCTATATGAATTGTAAGTACATCTCTTTCTCTCTTTGAAATCATGCACACATGCTTTGAAAACACAGATCATACAACTATGTGAAGGCTGACATGGTGTCTGTACATACTTTCTGCTATTCGTGTGCCAGAAAATCACACACCGAGGCAACCACTGACCATGTTTCAACTGGCATAATGAAGAGGTCAACAAACTATTTGGAAAAAAGAAGAAAAGACCTCACACAAATCCTCTTACGAGATTCTGAACCACATTCAGTGTACCAAGGTGTGCGGTACCATACGTAACAGTCTGTTGCTACAGTGGACAAGACTGTGGCTAAAGTTTCTATTTGTTTTGGTTTTTTTTTCTTTGATGGCATGTCAAATGCTCTGCTGCAAATACACTCCAATATGATATGATGACTGAAAGAAAAAAACAAAACCATAGCATTTTGATTGTTAACTTGAAATCCTTCTTTAGATTCAAACATGCACTTAAGGGGGCGGGGGGTCATAGAACTCCTAACAAAGCAAATTTACACAATAAATATGAAATCCTCAGTGCATCCTAAATCATATGATGTCTAGACTATAGACCTGTGTGGTCACTCAAGGTTTCATCTATCTGTAACCAATCCTCAATGAGTGGATAGACAACTTCCTACCTTATACGTATATAATGCACGGTGGGATCTTGTTTTCATGATATCTGTGCAGACTGTAGAAAAGTTTACGATGACCTTCCTCTCTTTAGTTTCTATACCACAAGCCCATTATTAGGGTATGCCAGGGTGTGTTTAATAGTGCTGGGGTGGGGATTAGACTTTCAAGAGATTTGCAAATATGGACAAATACTCATTCAGAACTACATACAGTGTGTAAACAACAGAAGCACTTTATTTGCAGTTTCTTCCTGGATACTGAGGTTTGTGGTTTTTTGTTTGTTTGTTTGTTTGTTTGTTTGTTGTTTTTGTCCACTCTTGAGTAAATTGCTGCTGCGTCTGGTTTTGCAGACAATACTTTGCTTTTGCTGGGGTGCTAGCTATCAGATCCTCAAAAGCTCCATTAACTCTGAAGGCGTAATACTAAAAGCTCTACTAACTCTGAAGGCGTCATATTAAAAGCCCATATCAAATGCACCGAAAATAATTATCAGAACATTTATGGCAATCCTGGCAATAAAAAGAGTTTGAATCATTCAAGTAACATTCTGGGAAGACTACCAAGTGGCTGCAAAGCAATACTGGGGTCATGCTATCTGCCACAGGTAGCGAGCAAATACAACAGCACTTTCAACGGAAGAAGGACACACCTTCAATAGTTATGTGCATAGCACGTGTCAATACATGCTGATTCTATTCACACCTCTTTTTTTTTATCTTTTTTTTTTTTATTTGAGGGGCAGAATTTTGTTTGTTTGTTCATTTTTGGTGTCTCTGTTTACTGATCAATGTGCAAAGTGAGACTCTGTCTGATCTAAAAACTACCTTTTAAATACATGCCTTTCTTACATTTAACTCCATTCATTGATGTGTGACTCTGGCTCTAAGCAAAGGAGCTCTTTTATAAATACATGTTGTGATACAACATGGCAATTCCAGAATCCATCTCAGCCTGGTGGTTGTGCCACTATCTTGCGGTATGTTTGATGTTTAATCCTCATGCTGCACTTTTTTATGTTTTAGTTTCATAAAGATTCCTGGATCCAGGATGCACATATGAAGAAGACTCATTATCTTCTCCTCTCTTTTGTTTTTTTTTTTTGTTGTTTTTATCAATAGCATCAATAATCCATTCTATCCAGTGGAAATGTACATGTACGCTTGACCCAACTGGCCGTTCTTTGACACCTTCATGTTATCTATGAAACTGAAAACCAGTGGTAGGATATGGTTTGGATGTCTGCGGATCAAAAGAGTCATTAGAAAGGATTTTGTGGTTACCAACCACTGGTGCAATTTATGAGCAGCACGAGTGTCCTCGGCCAAATCTTTAACCCCCAGGCAATCCAAGTAACGAAACTGAACTGTGGCAGTGTGCCCTCGTGTGACTATCATGTGTTTACCTGTGACAACTTCCTTTTAATCGCCCGCTTGCCTATAGATGCATTGTGTGGTAGTCATGTTGCAAAAAACAACCCAGAACTGCTTAGAGCAAAGGAAAAGACAACAACAGCTAAACAGGGTCAAGACATGTGTGGGGATGTCTAAGAAGTCTCTATTTTTGTCCGCAATTTCCAGGAATGGTCAAAATTCCGTCAACACTTCAAATGCAACAGGTCAAACACCATGATGAATTGATGAGATGTACTGCCTATAGATGAACTATCTGACATCCAGTGACCTATTCTGACATCCAGATTTGGTCCCCTCAACCTTTTCATTTGATTTTGTTTTTCCTTACTTCGTGTAGCTTCAATTGAGCATGATGTCGCAATGAATATGAGGAAGAGAAATGGATAAACAAATTATGATAATGTTTGATTGTTTGTTTGTTTTGTTTATTTTTCTGTTTTGGAAGTGCATAGAAATGACACAAAACCAGTAAGTACAATTTTCTTGCTTTCAACCAGAGCAGTGGCATAGGGCCTACATATACATGTACTACTGCCAAAACAGTCATTCTTTCTGATTGGTAGGTGATGAATAACAGCAAAAACAATGCCATTGGAATATGTCTGGTACAAAATTTGATGACCAACTAAGCCTGAAGACAATGGCAGAAGATAACAAGCCATCGCAGTAAATGTAGAGACAGAGGTTGACACATTTGTGGTGAGTTTATCTTCCGTGGACTATTTTTAAACACTATTTCTACAGATATTACAAAATTTTGATTCTTGGTTGGATTTCATTTGTCCTTTAATCTTTGTGGAGACTTGAAATCAGATGGACAGGTGACTTTCTCGCATGAGACAGTTGGCTTCAATCTGCACATAAAGGTCCTACATCTTCACACTCATCAAGTGGAGGGCATGAGAATATCCCTCTGAGAAGCTGTCATCCAATCTAGCGGTGTAGCAACATTGGCGTGATGCACACCTGCTCACCCTATCGACAAGACCATATTGCTAATGTGAAGCGTGATGATAGCAGTGATAAAAACTGCCAGGAGGCAGACTAGGTAATACACATAACAGACTCCAAGTGCAGTTCAATACTTTAAGATAATAAAAGAAAAAACATTAGGGCCCTAGAGAAGAACTTTTAGGGAATGAAGTCAAATGATAAAATTGAGCACTTTGAGTGAGAGATGAGGTGGATTTTCAGAAGCACCTGAGGACCAGAGGAGAATGCCACACGATTGCCGTGCAACCTTTGATTTGTTTTGCTTCTATCATCTTGACTAATGTCATCAATCAGGAGTCAACACAAAATCTCTATCAATCTTTTGGGAGGCTGTAAAACCATCATTGCTGCATGGTCTCATTTGACAAACAAATTCTGAAAGGATTCATGTGACATGTCCACACAATACATAATCTTTTACAGGACTGTGCTTTCTTCATCAATACAGTGTAAAATAAAAGGTATCTCTGCTACATGTATATAACACCCAATGTAAGCAAAAGCTATGATCATTTTGTGACATACTCCCTTCCTTAATAGGTAAAGTAATAAATAATAATGTTGGATGTCCCATTGAGGAACAATGTATGCATTACATGTTGTACATGATACAATATGATTGTACATTTGAGCAGTTTCCTGTACTCTGCATTTTGTCTGGAAATATGTTGCACAGGGAAATCATGCTCTGTTTTATCCAGTGTTTCCTACAAACAGAGGCAGCAATAAAGTGGCAACAAGTGTGATAAGGCAAGAGGTTTGATACTATTATATGGCAGACAATCAGGTTTCCTTATAAATCCCCCAAACTTTGCACCATTAAACAAATTTGAATGTTTGCTTCAACTTTATCTCCCCTTACCTGCTATACTAGCTACGATATGTAGGCCTATACATGTACCACTCTCATGCTATTGAAAACCAGCACTGTGATAACCTTGCCACATTTGATGAAGTATGCACTGGATGTCATTTTCAAGTACCAACACTGTCACACGACAGTGTCAAATGGTCCCCACATCACAAATGAGACTGTTTAAATCTTCTTGAATTTTGTTTCTGTGTGATATATATAGATAATATTATAATCACCTGAAGTAGATACAGTGTATATGTCTACATGCAAAGCAAGTTTTTGGACTTTGAACTACACTTGAAACATTGAGCGAGGATGAAATATAACAAATGAAATAACAACTGTCAAGGGAACATTTGGTAGTATCTGTTTTCTGAAGTGACAAAATAGGACATGCTGGGTAGAATGTGCATATTGTGATCAGCAGTTTACAGAGCTGCACATTGAGAAGCTGGGCGATTGCAGGCAAAATACAAATGATGAACATTGCAATGCTTTGAACCATACGAGGGAAATGTGAATTCCTGCAGGTAGAATCATAACCTACACATATGCAGGGATTTCATTTAGTAAAGTCTGACTGATTTGCACCAAACTGCTGGCACCAATTTGATAAAAACATATATCATTGGTGGAATAAACATAAACAAAAAGCAATGATGATAAATCTGAAAAAAAAAATCTGAATTTACAGTGTAGGTAAGGACATTATTTCAAATGTCACTGCTCCCTTTCAGGAAATTAGAAGTACTTCACTTAAATTTTCCTAAAACACTATAATGAAGATAAAAAGAGACAATTTGAAAGAGGATCTACAATGTATTGTAAAGAAATACCCACAAACACACACACATATTGCACACACAGAGATGGTCTAAATACAGTTGGTATTAACTACCACAGGAGGAAACAGTGAGCAATATTTTCTCCCTACAGCGCCATATAGCACATCAAGGCCATATGATGCACCTCAATAAACATTCAGAGGAGTTAGCAGGCCATATTTGACTGATTAATATCCTTTCCCCTATCTCACTTTGGCTGTGGGAGCTCTTAATTTGCACACACTCGCTGTAGGCTGGTGCAGCACTTAATATATGAGTTGCCATGGCAATGACAAACAAGGCAAGCTTCAGCTGCTCTATTGTCATAGCTGCATTAACCAGCTGTTGGGAATTTATTCTGCTCTCTTTGCACAATATCAAATGTATATGCACATAATAGCTCATTAAAGAGCTCTTTTCTTGGCCACTCATATATAATGTCATAAGTCATTATTCTTTTGAAAATATGGATTCATGTTTTGATAGAATTGAGACAATACTAATCTCAAAACAATATCAGTTTAATCTTTCCCCTTACTGTGAATGATGCCAAATGACTGTCACATTTGTGTTTTTCACATTTCAGATGGTACTATTACTGCATGCATTTTCAATACCTGCTCTACTTTACAGTGCTTACCAATGATTGTGACAGTGTTGTGTTTGTGCATTTGGGCAATACATGTAACAGTGACATAACTACAAACTGCCTATTTCAGTCACTACTGGTTTTCACAAGTACTGCAGCATAAACAATGATCCTAATATTGGCTGTCCAGTAATATCATTACCCAACCCAGAATAGAGCTTGTAAAGCATTTGATCCTGAATCCCACTGCAGTCATTTTCAACTGGTGAAATATGGTCCCACCTCAGGGAATAAATGTATAAAGTAGTCCATAATTAGAATGCGAATGCGATTAATCCTTTATGTGCTTCAAGTGCCAATTGGCACAGAAAACCAAACAGCATTGTACACACTGTTCAAAGTCCCTAGCACGGATAAGGTTACGACAATTTTTTGGAGTCCTATGCTTTATCACCATTATTTCATTTCATTTCATTTCATTTCATTTATTTGGTAGAATATAAAACAATGTACAATATGCAACAAGAAACAAATACACGCCAGGACACCATTATGCAATATGAAAGGTTTAAAGGTGCCTTGTAAAACATTAACCCATTGAGGATGGGCTGATTTTGCTACAGCACACATTTCCCATAGACACCGGCGCAAATATACTCGGAAATCGTCTTCAAGGGGTTAATAGTGAAAGCAGATCAAGGAGTAGTTTGAACCAAAGAGGAGAGTGGTCGGGTTGAGGTGAAGGGACTATGGCACTGACCATGGAAATGTCACTGCATAATGTAAATATCGCAAAATGGTAAGTCAACACCAGGGCATAGGTAGAACAACAACCTATCTGATGCTGTAATTCTATCTTCCTTATCATCGTCGCTGGATGAGATATGGTGCTGCATGGATTTTAATCCGTGAGTGGAAATGAACGCTGAGCCACGGTTCGCCCAGGGGTTAGCTCTCCCATCTCTCCCTCTCTCTCCCTCTCTCTTGCTCACTCTTTCCTACTCTATTACCTGCTGTAAAATGGGCATACAGTCCATAGTTTCTTTATTTTACAAATTTATGGCAGCTCCTTTTATAACTGTCATTTGTTCAGCTGAACTCAAAGGACAAGTTCACCTTCATTAACATAAGGATTAAGAGAATGCAGCAATATTAGTAGAACACATCAGTGAAAGTTTGAGGAAAATTGGACAATCGATGCAAAAGTTACGAATTTTTAAAACTTTTGTGTTGGAACCGCTGGATGAGGAGACTAAGGCTTGTGATGTCATATGTGTACAACAGTATAAAGAAAATGTAAAGAAAATTCAATATATTTTCACTTTTTTTGCATAATGAGCACTTGACTTGCCTGTTTCTAAAGGCAATGGGAATAATATTACCCATAACATATGTCAGTAACGAGTCAAGGAAATGTGTACTTTTTTCAAAAGATGAAATTTTGTGAAATTCTCTTTATATTTTCATTATATTGTTGTACGCATGTGACATCACACACTGCAGTAGTCTTCTCATCCAGCGGTGACTGCACAAAAACTTCAAAAATACATAACTTTTGAATGGATTGTCTGATTTTCCTCAAACTTGCAATGATGTGCTCTACTAATATTGCTACATTCTCTCAATCCTTATGTTAATGAAGGTGAACTTGTCCTTTAATATGTGGGGGGGGGGGGGGGGTAAGTTCTTCACCAATTCATAAACAGTGTGAGGGTACTCAGCACATTTCATATACAGGAAACATGTAACACAACTGACTGCAGTAATGATAGTCATAATCTAAACTTCTACATGAGCTAGAATAAAATACAAAATATCTTATTCACATTCCCATCATAGCTGTTAGCAGAGGTGTTTTAAATGCCCAAAATAAGAATAAACTTGAAAGTAACATGGCAGTAGGAGTGAAGAGAAATCATCTGTATCTTCTAAAACCTGTAAAATTCTTCTGTACAGAACTTTCAATTTTTTGGTATTTCATGATGAATTTGGACAGAAGACTGAGGTTTATATGCAGGGATGCAAAATCTTCAAGCATGGCCTGAGACACTATAAGGATTATATCACATCACAGATGGCATGAGATATAAAAATGTAACATACCTGAGAGCAGAATGAGATCTCACTGAACTTCTTGGTCATCATGAAGGATTTCTTGTCCAGACTGATAAGGGTCAGCACACTCTTGCCTATCTGAAACACCATAGTCCTGTTGTGGGTGTTCTCCTTCGAGGTCATTAGCTTGGTGTAAGAGTCCATACGCGGCAACGTCCCAAACTGCCTCCCGGTGGTGGTCGCCTCCCCGTCCGTGTGACTTTGCGGGTTGGCGAGGGCAGAGAGCGGCGAGGTTTCGGTACAAAGCCGAGAGGAGTCATTTGAGTTGTTGTTCTGCAGGTTGCGGATTGCCGTTGGGAGGTCCAGGTTTGATCGCGACTTCTCCTCATCCTCCTGGACAATGTCCAGGGAGTGAGAGTGGAAGGGTACCTTGGCTGCCCCATCGGAAGCAGAGCGCTGCCGGTCGTCAGAAGAGAAGTGGCGCTTCCTGCGCTGGATGGCCATCTCGTGCTCCTTGAACTTCTCGATGGACTCATCGATGAAGGTGGGCGGGGCACGCTTGTGACTGACAGATATCCGGCCACAGTACATGACCTCAAACATGGTAGAGTTGGACTCTTTCACATTATCCATAGCCTCTGAGTTATTCACTCCTTCCTGCTGCATGGACTGGGGGATGTTCTCCTTGTCTGACTCTCGAATGCTGGTCACAACAGCATGTACCTGACAAGATAAATCAGAAAGAAAAGAGAAAAGCTGTGAATTTTGTATTAATTCTGGGAGTGTGAAGACAGTGAATTTAATCACAGTCACTATCTTAACCCATTGAGGATGAGTCTTGAGTATACTTGGGAAAGTGTCTATGGGAAATGCGTGTTGTAGAAAAATCAGCCCGTCCTCAACGGGATAACACTGGTATTCTTGACATATCCTTTCATAGATGACTCTAACTAAGTCACTGACAGCGCAAGTGTCCAGACTACTGCAGAGAATTACACACACTGAAAAAAAAAATGGACATGCCCACCAAGCGGCGTTCAATACAGAATATGACCAAGTCCATGACACTTTTTTCAGGAGTCTTAGCAAACCTGGCATGCACCATAACTGCAAAATCACAACTCAAAAGATGATCTAGAAAATACTAACAAAATCTGACACAACACCATGTCAAAGATTAGGTTAGGCGAGCCAAGGATTCAGAAAACCTAGGTTATCTTTGGATGAAGTGAAAAATATACAGAATGAACCAACTGAGTGCAGTTTAAAAAGATAATATTTCAGAGCAAGTGTTTTCTTTTGTGATTTTAATGGAAATATGCTTTCTGCTTTCTCTACCCCTTCCCCTTGATAAAGTCATCAAGCTGCTGAATCCTTGAGGTTCAGATAAAATTGTCAGTTTGATACAATAAACAACAAACAAGTGGGGGATGTCATATCTGTTTACTCTTTCAACAGGTGGCATACACTATAGTCATTCTGCATGTCGAAGTGGCAAACAGACTTTCCATGATCGTGGCAATATCTTGAAAGGAACTGAATCCATCATAAAAAGAGCAGGAATCCTATACAGGATGATTCCTTTGCACATTTTACCATGTACAGCTGTACTGCAGCCATGAGAGGGAAAATTATGGAATTCGGCTTTCGCTGAATCTCGTGCAATTTCAGTGAGAAAAAAACCCCAACTTGAATTAGATAAATTCTAACTGCAACCAGATAATATGCAAAATGTGCTTTAGAAGTACATACAACATCGCTGAAGTCTCGATCGATGCGTCCATAGTAAAATGGAGTCCGAAAGGAGGTAGATGTATATCCGTATCCCATCATCATGGCAGATACAAAGAGTCTCACAGGCAGAGACGATTCACAAGCAGAAGTCAAACGCTGGAGTGACTGTGTCAATGCTCTCAGGGAGCACTATATATAATTCTACCCTATTTTCTATTTTGCTATTAGACGACCATAATGGCATCAAATTAAGCGTTACTCCCAGAGCCTGAGCAGGAGCCGTCACTCCCACCAGCCAGCTACCACAGTTCAAACAGACTGTGCGCTCTTCCAACCCCAGCACCAACTCCACTGAGTGTAAACTCTGAGCGCCCTGGCACCTGTCATAAAGTGAACCAATTAACCCCTTGCAAAACACCCACATCTCTCCTTGCCTGCAACCACTGACTGCAATGAAAAAACAGTGGGGAGATGGTTAAACAATTGGTGCATGAGGTCATTTTGCTTTATCATGTGACAAGACATAATGACTTGTTTGGGGCTTTATAAATCTCTCTCTCTCTCTCCTTCTCTCAATCCCTCTATCTCTCATTGCCATTTTTATTGTAGGTTTGGGCACAGAGACAAACAAAGGTCACTTTACTTCACTGGAACCAATCACATTGCAACCACGCGTATAGTCTTTCAAGGGAGTGAATGAGAGAATATAGGAAAAGAGAGGGGAAAAAAATGAATGGGGGGGGGGGGTATTCAGGAGAGAACTCAAGAACCAGGAAAGTGGCATGGTAGACATGAAGCAAGGTTGCAGCTCAGGTCAGCAGAGCTGTCTGAATCCCTCTCCTGGTCCCTGGAGTGAAGACCCCAAGTCAGATTCAAGAGCACACTCATGGCCTTTCCAATGTCATTTAACCCTTTCAGCACCACAACATCAGGTTGTTATATGGACGCTGGATACAAAAAAAGTTGCGGACGGTAATAAGACTTGTAGAGTATGCCTCCCAGTAAAAGAGACTCCTGTTTCATGCAGAGATCGCAATCCAGAGAAAAAGTTGATTTGGAATTATTAAAAGCAGTAAAACAACAGTTCTCCTTATGACAGTACTAGTAAAATGGTTCTTTTCTCAAACCTAAATGAATAACATATGTTTTTTCCAATTTTGAACATGCGTACAAACAGTTAAAGGGACTGTACAGTACTGGTTGAGGTGTGATTCAGGTTTATAACATTCCTTAGTGAGATAATGAGAAACCTCTTATGATATGTGAAAGAGCATGTAATTTTAAGAAGGATTCAACATTTACTTGATGAAAATTGGTTTTCAAATGGCAGAGATATCCAAAAAAAGTGATAATAATAAAAGGCGACAGGCCACGCCTTTTATTAGGATCTCTTTGTTTCACCTTGTTTTGAGATATCTCAGCCATTTCGAAACCGATTTTAATCACATAAACTTTTGATTCCCCTTAGAATTGCATGCTCTTTGACATCTCATAGAGTGGTTTCTGAATATCTCACAAAACATTAAAAGCTTAAAGGGAAGATAAACCCCAAGAGCAATGTGGATTGAGTGAAAGCAACAACATTAGTAGAACACATCAGTGAAAGTTTGAAGAAAATCGGACAATTGATGCAAAAGTTATGAATTTTTAAAGTTTTGATGTTGGAACCGCTGGATGAGGAGACTACTAGAGGTCATGACGTATGAGTGGACAACAATACCAAGAAAATATAAAGAAAATTCTGCAAAAATCCATTTTTCATGAAAATTACAAATTCCATCAACTTGATGTTGACATATGTTAAGGGTAGCAATTATTCCCCCTGCTTTCTGAAAGCGGTTGGTCCATTGCTCTTTCATAATTCTAGAAAAGTGAATTTTTGTTGAATTTCCTTTATATTTTCTTTGTATTGTTGTCCACTCATACGTCATATCCTCTAGTAGTCTCCTCCTCCAGCGGTTCCAACACCAAAACTTTAAAAATTCATAACTTTTGCATCGATTGTCCGATTTTCCTCAAACTTTCACTGATGTGTTCTACTAATGTTGCTGCTTTCACTCAATCCACATTGTTCTTTGGGTTTACCTTCCCTTTAATCCTTACCTCGACCAGAACTGTACAGTCCCTTTAAAGAAGTATGCCTCGAGCAAAGAAATTAGAAAATTACTCTTTGGAAAAAAAAAAAATATATGTGGCATGTATTTGAGGCTGAAAGTAATGTCACAATATCACATTGGTCAGTAAGTTCAAAATAATCGTTCTTCTGTTTAATACAGGCTTATATGGCTATTGCAAAAAACTTAGATACGAAACAGATCCATGTTTAATATGAAGAAGGATTATATCTTCCTGGAATGCTCCTTCATGCCACCGCATGAAGAGGGCGCGGAGGGGAAAATAAAGTGAAGCACATGGAATCCCCATCTAGTCTGGGGATGAAATCACAAACTCGTCTGAAAACACATAACAGGTGTCAGCTCTGACTGCAGCAGAACTAACTATTATTTCTTAAGATGATGATAATGAGTGAAAAGGCTATGAATGCGATCTGCTGCATTGGTCTCCACAAGAACATCCTTAACTTACCAGTGTGAATGGGGTCTGTCTTCAAGGATGAGCAGCCCACACCACCCCCTTTCACTTTGCTCCAGCTTTAAACTTGTCTACTGTAGATGGAAATCTCATCTACCTGTTCCAAACATTCCAAACAAGAATTCCCCTCAGTGCTCAGTGTGTGCAGAGTTCTGTACACAGTTCTACATTGTAAAGTGTTGTGACTGCTGCGACAATCATATATGCATTTGCAAACGTCAAATGCCTTGCCTATGGAAGATCAAAGATCAAGTAGATTTTTAGTGATGGGAGTTAATCTTGAATGTACTTAAGCACAGTCTCAAATAAACAGTGATGATTAAAATAATGACAACTATCAGACAAATGATCATGCACTTTATTCCCCCATTATCAAGAAACAAAGCTTAGTAACTTCAGAGTAATTGACAATCAGATTAATGAAGCAAATTTAAAAGAGAGGCCATACTAAATCATTCACCTCTTTGAACAAATGAACAGGTATCACACTACTAGCCCATGCAGATGTGTGTGCTGAAATAATTCAAAACAAATCCCTCCTTCTACATTTGAAGGAAAGCACAGAGCTGGTCTTCATATGGACTAACTTTTGAAATTATTTTGTGACGTGTACAGGTGCTGCAATGCACACTGCATGATTTCTATGAATATTATGGAAATGAAAGTTCTGTTTTCACGTGGGAAGAATTCAACACAACAGGACCTCCCATGGCTTGAAACACTGAACAAAATACAACAGGAGTCCTGACAGCCCTGCAACTTCCACACTAAAGAAGCTGATGTACTCAAATACGAAAAGGCACATCTGACATTCTCATTTGAGACAAATTTAGCTGAATGTTTTGTTATGTGACACTTTGGCCAAGTGTGATTGACTCCCTGCTGTAGGTCAAGTGTCCTTACCCTATTTGTTATCTTGACCACCAAAAATACACAATCCTTTGCCTTATGGGCTGGTCAACAGCTACATCACTGGACATTGGTCAAGATTAAATCTGACATATGAAAGGTTGCTGAAGGTTACTGTGGAAAGCTGATATACCAATCATACCCACGTCAAAAAAGAACTCCTTATATAAAGATCATAGTAAAAAAAGAGCTCTTTGCAAAGTCATATGTCATGCTACTCTAAGATGGCATCACAACAAAATTAAGTGTCAACTATCCTTTTAATTTGACTGGATAGCTTTACCATTTTTACCCCCATTTGATCATGAACAACTCCATACACAAATTACACGTAAAACATGATAGATATGCATTACTGGCCAAGAATCAATGCTGGAAAAATAAAAGTGGGTGCCTTATTTCCCTTTTGTAAAGAAACGAAGAGGCATTTTGCATTGTATAGCAAACAAATGAAGGAGATGAGGTGATCCCAGAAAGGTTTTGGATATTGGAATTTGCTTCTATATAGGATACAATGTGTGTTGAAAAGATGGTTTGAAAAGTTAAATTTTGCTGATGTATAATTCCCTTTAAGATTGGCTGATGTTTAATGCTGTTGTGGTAAGTCTTTCCCTATATAGAACCGATGAAAGCTTTCTGTATTAACTTGATCTCTTCCAAACCAAAAACAGCAACATGAACAAAGCTCAGATCATCATCTGGAGCACAGTCTGCACATGGTCCTCAAACCCACAACCGTCACGGTAATCATGCTTTCTCCATTTGTGCCCCCCTCTCTGGAACAATCTCCCTTCCTGTACTCAGGATTCTACTGTACCTCCATTGACGCCTTCACAAAGAAACTCAAGACCCACCTATTTGAAGTACAATACTGATGATTATGTAATTCATGGATCATTTGAACTTGTACTGTAAAAGTGGATATTTTTGCACGAGTAATTTTTCATGCTTGGCTGGGTAAGATGGATTTCACACGTTTTTTATTCCGCAGAATCAGGACACTAACTACTGGAACATATGGCATGCAAAAATATTTGCGTGCTTTTGTTTTCGCACTAGCATCTGGTTAGCGCGAAATGGGTGAAAATTTCCACTTTTACAGTAACTGATTATATGTTTGTTTCTTTTGTCAATTGTCTATGTTTCATTGGTGTTCATCATCTGTATGGCGCTTCAAAACATTTTGTGATATATTTAGACACTATACAAATTTTCCACATCATTATCATTATCATTAGATCTGATGGCAGTTTGTAATGTAATGCATATTCATGTTAATTGGAACACAATCCCAATTTCCATATCTATGCAATTACTGAGTAGTTTCATTTTTGTTAAATGTCCTGCTGTTGCTTAATTGCATGTACTTGAAAGCACTTCCCTTGATCCAATAACTTTTATCTTGCCCCACATGGGAATTAAATGGATCCCGATTTGTTTGCGGTTGGCAATTTAAAAGGCCGTATGGGAAGCTATTCATTATTTGCAAAGCCCCCTCATATCACTATGTGTTCATGTTGGGCGACTTGACTTCTACCGAGGTATCACACATACGGTGTGTGATACCTTCTCGCTCTTACTGTGCCCTGCAAAGACACATGCCTTAAATTACACTTAGTCTACCTTTACTGAGCTAAACGGTATTATAAAATGGGTTCAAGAATGTAGCCAATTGGAAGCGCTGAAATGAGTCACGTGTGCGTGCATTAATTTCTTAGTAAATGCACTAAGAAGAGTCTCTCTTCCACCTCCCTGGCCTGACGTACACGTACGTCACAATGTTTACACTAGCAGTGCGCACTCAATCAGTTGTTAAAAGTGCGTCACGCGCTACTATATGCGCTGTCAATCCTGTAAACAACTTCTAGTTCGGGCCGCTGGCTGCCACAACAGCCGACGGCCTTTCTTGTGCATAACACGTGGCGTACGTATACTCTTATACGTACGTACAGTACTTATGTGCGGGATTTCCGAGTGCGACGTGCGTAAATGTTTGGGACGAACATCTTCGGACATCTTGACTTTTGAGCGAGTGCTACATGTAGCTGACTGGTATTGACCCACAAAGGTACGTGAATAATGCTTTTAGTTTTTGACCCATTTTATAAAACAAATGATGCACAGGATTATTTCGTGGCGTTAGTGAAGGTGTGGCGCACTCTCGAGTATTGACAACGGTTGCAAACATGCACTCGGCTACGCCTCGTGCATGTCGCACCATTGTCAATACTCTCGAGCGCGCCGCACCTTCACTAACACACTCTATCCTGTGCATCATTTGTATAATAACGAACTAGACACATCTTTGTCTCGTATTCTTCTTTAATGGCAACCAAGTATATTTCTTGCATGAAGTTGGGCCAGTTAGGGTATTCCATCCTAGCAGAATCTTTGTCAGACACAAATTGACAAACAAAAAGGCAGACATATACTCACATGGACCACAACTGTATATCAGTAGTATTTTCTTCTATTTCTTTTTTTTTTTCCTGCTGTTGAAATGTGTTCAAATTCATTGAAGGGGAATAGAATATGGGGTAAGGAAGTACACTTGTATGTCTCAAAAATGAAGTGATGAACTACAGAATGAGACCATGTGCAAACTTTAATACATATAAATATTTGTTATATCCGCAAAGAAATGCACATGGCAAATGCAACCAATGATAATGCATCATGGTGACAGAAGTAATGACCAACCACTTCTTCTTTGAATAGATACACAAAATTAACTTTTGCAGCTGTGAGCATGTGTACACAGAAACATGGAAACAACATCCTCAAATCGAGTCTCGATGATCAGTTTCAATTCAAAACACTCAACAGCTCCAGTGTACCACATTTCTTCTAAAATCCTAACTCCTACATTGATAATAATAATAATAATGACAATGATAATAATAACAATAATAATACTAATACTACTACTACTACTACTACTAATAATAATAATAAAACATGGTATCTATGTTAGTATTTTGTTCCTTTCTAGTGGAAATAGATCGGAGCTTAATTTGGACTTTGTTCCGTTTCTGCGAGAAAAAAAAAAAAATGTACAGACCAGGAAATGAGAGGTCTACAATTCACTGTATCAGTCCAACAATCACATAAATATTACATTCAGTGCTCTGTTCTACACTGGAACTTATTTCCTGTATGCACACACCCTTAAAATTGGCATTTTGTACACCATTTTTCCCCCATTAATGCTCTGATGACGTCACTGGGACAGCTTTTTCCCACCTAGCGATTTCAATCTTTCACAAGAAAGGCAGGCCGAAAGAATCAGCTGCAGCAAGACTTTCCACTGGGAAGGATAATAAAGGAGCATATTAAACTGATTTCCTGTGACTGTCACGCATTTTACACGCCAGAGTGCCTTCGTGCAGCTGAGGCGCAACGTGACTGTGATTTCACCATGCGACTCTGCGCATGAGTTCATTAGTTCCTCCACAGTTTCCCACTTAAAGGCAGTCGTTATAGACTACCTCATAGAAAGGGATTTTGCAGAAAAAGAATGAAAAACTGAAATATAAAAAAGGGAGGTTACTAATTTTCAGTAAGATGACAATTAGAAGATCATGCGCCCAACACAATTTGAAATGAGTATTCTTTTATCGTATACATGCTCAGCAGTGGTGGATCCACAAGGGGGTGCACCGGGCACGCGCCCCCCTTTATTTTTTGCTAAAACAAAAGAAATAAAGAAACAAATGAAATGAAACCCGGAAGTAGCACCAGAAATATTTTGTGCGCCCCCCCCCCCTTTACGGAATGCAGTGTTCAGCGTATAATCATATTGATGAACTTAGATTATCACATAAACTTCAGAATCGACTGACTTGACAATTATTATCTTTATCAAAAAAAACAAAACAACCCTTACCCAAGTGATTGACAGGGAAATGAACTTGTCTATATTTTAAAGTTTCCAAGTGTCACACTGAGAACTCCACAGGGACTGCATTTACATCAAGTTTGGTACAAATGGCACATTCTTCTTTTTTTTTTAAAGAATTTTGCAAAACTGCAAACAATTTTGCAAAATTCGAAAAATTAACCGCTCCCGACAATGTTGCCTTCCATATCGAAAAGTGCATGCTACAATGTGCCAAAGGTGAGAAATCACTATGCTTGTCTTTGGAATAGGCTTAATATTCATATCATGTTTCTTCACTATGTCTCTCTGTCATTTCATTTCATTTCACTTCTTTTCCATATCCAGATAATATCATGCATTCAACCACTCACAAAATTGTCTTTCATGTCCAGATTTCCAAAATATTATACTTACATATATTATATGGCAAACACAGTTGTTCACGTTAATTAAATGTGCATTGTGTTACTACCACAAATGTCGGTGTGCATTATGAAGCAGGAGGTAAGGTTCACTGAAGTGGCCATGAAATTCTGTGGACAGACAGCACCACAGTTGGAAAGGTGGTGACACTCAATGATGGTGCATTCTGGGATATATATGTGAAAACTCAAGCAAAGGTAACATTCCAATCAATCATAGGAATGCGATCCATACAGCCCATTCATATCCTTCTAGACTATGATGGCTACCATGGTAATCCACGTAATAACATGAAGGGGGAAATTATGTCTGATTTATTGTTCCTCTTCAGACACCACATGGCATCAATCACCTTTAACACCCTGCTATTACTGTCAGCACCTTGTACATGTAGGTGAATTCATCACCCATTCAAACACACTGCACAAACACACACACACACACACACATACATCTATGTGTCTTTTTTTTTCTCTCTCTCTCTCTTTCTGCAATGTGTACAAAGTCAAGGTGAAATGCATGAAACTTACTGGCACCATCGGGGCATTTCATCCTAGCTCATCATACAAATACCAGTACAGGATTGTAATCTTTAAAAGATGCAATATCTTTTTTTTTTTTTTTTTAATGAACCATACAGTTGGTGATGATCATGATACACATGAACATCACACACATACATGCACAAGAACATCTCAAGACTGTGCACAGAATTTACGCATATAAAGTCTAGACTAAACACACGAGTCCCATCAACAGACCACTCAATGACATAAATGTGTTACATGTCAACACATCATGAAATGAACATGAGAAGTCAGCATTAACAAACGAACTTGTGAATAGCAATATCTATGTTTTACAAGCCTTCAGTCCTGAAAAACAAATCTCTGTAGCGCTTTTCAAGCCAGAGAAAACATCTGAAGCTTTATTTTGCTTTGTTATACTTTGTTAAGAACCTTGGAACGTTCACACAATTTCAGTGCAAAAACTATGTCTATGATCTTGGCAATCTATACAGCATGTAGGCCTACAGAAGGTCACTTCTCACCTATGATTTATACTTCTGGACAGCTTTTACTTATCTTTTTTTACTTTATTTTTTTTCTATGTAGGCCTACAGGTTCTTTTCAGTCAAGGGACCTGAAGTGCTGTTCACACTTGAAATGTAAGCACCAATATCGTTTGGGTAATTAATTTGCATTTCAATGTAATCGAAACCCTAGAACCAATATATAAATTACAGTGATGAAAACTATTTTTCAAGAGCTACTCTTAGAAATGTGTTCAGACTTACTTTGTTTTTGGATAAAACGATGTGGTCCTAATGAAAGGTGGGACCAACCTTTATTAGGAGCACTCGACCACTTTGTTTTTGGATATCTCAGCTATTTCAAAGCCAATTTTCATCAAATAACTTTAGGATTGTATACTCTTTCATATTTCAGAAGTGGTTTCTCATTATCTCACAAAAAACAAGAGACCCGCGGGTCTAGCGCTCACCTGAGTATCGCAAGTTCACCTTTCACACAGTCACTAATCTAAATCATTTACAGCTCTACTAAAATTTGACCAGGCATTCTCAAGTAGAAGATGAAAATGTACAATAAGGGCCCACATTTTTAAAGATTCCTTAATTTGGGGGATTGGGGCCCCCTGGGGCCCTCTGGGTGGGGCATGGTGCCCATTTTGATAAATTGAGATCCTGACCCCCTAGGGATGCTACCTGCCAAGTTTGACGAAAATCCATCATGAGGTTTTCAGGAAGAAGATGAAAATGTACAATTCAGGCCCCCATTTGGACCTTCCAACCCCCCCCCCCCCTGCCCCCAAGAGGGGCACCCCTGCATTTGCTATGAACAAACTACAGTCATTAATGTACTCACTCATAGTATTATCTTAGCTCTATAACTTCTGATTCTAGAGAAGATTTTTAAAGATTCCTTCATTTTGGGGGGTTTGCCCCCCCCCCCCCCCCCAGGACCCCTGGGTGGGGCATGGTACCCATTTTAACAAATTGAGATCCTAGCCCCCTAGAGATGCTACCTGCCAAGTTTGGTGAAAATTGGTCATGGGGATCTCAAGAAGAAGATGAAAATGTACAATTTAGGCCCCATTAGGACCCTCCCCACCCCCCTCCCCTGGGTCCCAAGGGGGGGGGGGGGCACCCCTGATTATGCCATGAACAAACTTGAAACTACAGTCATCAATGTACTAACTCACAGTATTAACTTAGCTCTATCACTTCTGGTTCTAGAGAAGAAGATTTTTACAGATTCCTTAATTTTGGGGGGTTTGGGCCCCCCTGGGGGCCCCCTGGGTGGGGCATGGTGCCCATTTTAACAAATTGAATTCCTAACCCCCTAGGGATGCTACCTGCCAAGTTTGATGAAAATCGGTCTTGGGGTTTTCAAGAAGAAGATGAAAATGTAGAAAGTTTACGCACGACGGACGACGGACGACGCACGACGGACGCCGGACGAAGGGCGATCGCAATAGCTCACTTGAGCCTTTGGCTCAGGTGAGCTAAAAATTAAAACCTAAAGCTCCATCTCAACCAAAACTATACCATCCCATTTAAGAAACTTGTGGTCACAATACCAAGAAACCCATCAACAGAATCTTGATTTTGACTGTGTAAATTTATTGGGTATTTATCACTTGATCACTACGAATCTCCTACTGTCAAAAAATTGGTTGTCAAGCAATGCTCTTCAAAACATTCCCATCAAATTCAAATGAAAATGCATGCTATAAATATTAGCAAGAAAACATGATTGCGTCATGACCAACAAATGTATTCTGTTGTACTGATTGAGCAAATGTACCACAAATCTTGCTAAATTGTATTGATATGTAAAATGGCTATAATGTCATTTGCTCCTCTGATATAAATCATGTGCTACATTTTGTAATGATGGATTTCCATATACTGTAGGACAATATATGTAATTCATATTCATTCATTCATTCATTCATTCATTCATTCATTCATTTGTTCATCCATCCATCCATCCATCCCTCCCCCCTCCCTCCCTCCATCCATCCATCCATCCATCCATCCATCCAGATACTAGACCAGACTTAGCGCTGGTATTTGATCTACTCTAACCACTACCTGGGGGCAGCGAGCATGGTCATTGGTGAACCAGTTCCTAGCTGAGTGAGTTATGGGGTCATCTTTTTCAATCCATAACCTCTGGTCAAGAGGGCACACCAGTATCTTCATGCTGTGACCACCATGTTGACTGTAATATATCATATATCCAATACGCATTTGTTTTTTCTGTGACCAATAGGGCCATGTCAAGGTTGGAACTGACACCAATACCTGGATGTCTATCCAGGTACGTTTTCTGGTGGGGTGGCCTTCATTCTATTTACAGATACCAATGGATAATGGGGTTTCTGAAATTATCATAATCAGTTTCATAATATATTGTTTAGTCTTCATTTCAGGCTTACAGCAAAATTTAAAAAAAAATAGTTTCTCATCCTAACATTTTGAAAAAAAAATATGAGGAAGAGGGCACTTTTTCTTTTTTTATTTTGTTATGGCTTTTCCCAAAAGTGGCTGGTGCATAATTAGTTTTTCGGGTAGTCTAATTTCCACTTATTTGTAAAAGTATGGTACAATATGTAGGCTGTGCATGTGCGAGGTTCAGTTGCTGGAAACAGCAAAAATCAATCAAAATTTGATTTTTATCATTTGAAAACAAACAACACACTTCTTTGATGCGGAAGCAACCCCCCCCCCCCCCCAAAAAAAAAAAAAAAGCACACACAAAACAAACAAACAAAAACGATTTGGGTACAGATGGGGATGAGAAACTAATATGAATGATGTATGTAGACCCCAATAATATATTTTATATAATTTTTTTCTTTACTTGGCCTAAATGAACTATGGGGGAAAAATCACTTACTATAACTGGCTGACTGCTTTGTAAAGCAAAGTTGTACGTCCATGGTACAAGTATTAGAGTAAACTTGTATTGCAGTTCTAACAAGAAATATCACGATCTGTGAACAAAATTTATGAATATGCAGCAACTTGCTTCCTTGGCTACTGGAATATATCTACAGTGTATGTCCAATCAGCCAGATGTCGAAATGATAATGCAATCAGGAAATTCATAAAATGCACATTGTCAGCATTATTTTCTTGTGGCTACCTACCTAAAAAACATAAATCTATATAAAAATATCAATCGGTTGACTGTTCACATGTTTTGTTTGCCAGCTGACATGAATGGTGGAGATGCCCTTTCTTTATCGAGTGGCAAAGAAGTTTGTTATTGAACTAAACTGTCAGCAAATACAGATTACTGTGCCTAATCTCTATTGTGTCATCCTGTCTTCCTGTTGGACTGAGACACATTGCTCTACCTGAGTGAGCTTGCTAACTGTACAACTAGGTCAAGTTTGGATGGATTATTGAATGCTGATTTTGAAGCTTGGTATCAAAGTTAACTCAAGTGCCTTTAGACCAGGGAGGTGGGCCACCTCCCTGTTTAGACACAAGTATTGATAATGTATGATATTCAATGCACTCTGACATTGAGATTCAAGGGTATGCTTTATAGTAAATGGCATAAATTTTGCAAATATTGTGTAATATTTAACACATTGTAAAAAGAAAATGTAAATGGCTGCATTCATGATCAAGAAGCACATTAACAGGATAAGAGATTTATCAAGTTTTACAGGGAAAATCTACTTATTTCCTACCTTCAACATGAAAAACAAAACACAGTTTTTAATTCTGCAAGTACTTGTCAAGTTGCAAAATTCTAAAAAAACAAGAGACCCGCGGGTCTAGCGCTCACCTGAGTATCGCAAGTTCACCTTTCACGCAGTCACTAATCTAAATTATTCAAAGCTCTACCAAAATTAGATCAGGCATTCGCAAGTAGAAGATGAAAATGTACAATAAAGGGCCCAAATTTTTTAAGATTCCTTAATTTTGGGGGATTGGGGCCCCCTTGGGCATTCTGGGTGGGGCATGGTGCCCATTTTGATACATTGAGATCCTGACCCCCTAGGGATGCTACCTGCCAAGTTTGATGAAAATCCATCACGAGGTTTTCAGGAAGAAGATGAAAATGTATAATTCAGGCCCCCATTTGGACCTTCCCAGCCAACCCCCCCCCCCCCAAAAAAAAGGGGCACCCCTGGATCTACTATGAACAAACTTGAAACTACAGTCATTAATGTACTCACTCATAGTATTGTAGCTCTATAACTTCTGATTCTAGAGAAGATTTTTAAAGATTCCTTCATTTTGGGGCGTTTGGGCCCCCCTGGGGGCCTGGTGCCCATTTTAACAAATTGAGTTCCTAACCCCCTAGGGATGCTACCTGCCAAGTTTGGTGAAAATGGGTCATGGGGTTCTCAAGAAGAAGATGAAAACGTACAATTTAGGCCCCATTAGAACCCCTCCCCTCCCAACCCCCCTCCCCTGGGTCCCAAGGGGGGCACCCCTGATTCTGCCATGAACAAACTTGAAACTACAGTCATCAATGTACTAAGTCATAGTATTAACTTAGCTCTATCACTTCTGGTTCCAGAGAAGAAGATTTTTACAGATTCCTTAATTTTGGGGGGTTTGGGCCCCCCTGGGGGCCCCCTGGGTGGGGCATGGTGCCCGTTTTAACAAATTGAATTCCTAACCCCCTAGGGATGCTACCTGCCAAGTTTGATGAAAATCGGTCTTGGGGTTTTCAAGAAGAAGATGGACGACACACGACGGACGAAGGGCGATCGCAATAGCTCACTTGAGCCTTTGGCTCAGGTGAGCTAAAAACAACAATGAAATTATATATCAAACACTTAGGGCCTTTATACAGGAAGTACGAAGAAAAATTGTTATAAAAACACACAAACTTTTAGCATAATTTTTCTGTATTTTTATGATTTCCAATCAACAGTTACTATTGAAGTATGTACATTTTTTTTTCATACAAAATGGCTTTCCTTGATTTAACAATAATAGCACAATACAGGCAATTAATATTTTTTCAGCAAACTCTTGATTTATCTCACAAATAGACAAATAGTCAAGCCAAAACCACTGGATTAGACAAACTGAATGCAGTGACTACAGTAGAAAAATAGAAACTGGTACAGATTCTTATCCAGGGGGAAAAAAAAATCATCCCAAGCCCATGAATGGTGTACCCATTCACACCACTGGTGACTGCACTACTCAAAACTAATCCTCCATGGGATGTGAACTACCATGCCCTTTTTGGGAACTCACTTTGGCAACAAATTGGCATAATGCCATCTCTTGTTGGAAGTTTTATAGTCAGAATGACAATCATATGAAGTGAAAGCAGAATACACTCGGCTAACCTCCAATTGTGTACTTAGCTACTTCGCATTGTTTGCAAAGCTGTGACACACACCCATCTTTATTTCCCAATGAGGTGGTAAAATTACATTCATAGACTGCAATGAATGGAAAGGTGTATAATGCAATGTGTACATTCCCTACTTGTAGGAGGATGAATAGAAGCTCCCCTCAAAAAGGGAGAAAGAAAGAAAAAAGAAATATCTGATAACTTCAATAGCTGTTAATGGGACTGAAGCAGACAATTCAAAACACTGATTAGTACACTAAATCACCATGGACAGGTGTGATCATTTTATGCCAGCACATCACCTGACCATAACATGGCAGGGATACCATTTGGGTGATGTCATAACTGTAATGAAGTACTCTTTATTTGCTTTATTCAATATAACCAAAATTAAACAAGAAGAACCCTCCTCCTCCTTAAATGATGAGCTACATGGAAAAATCCTATGTTCAGTACTGTACGAGCTGAAATTTTCGCGTACAGATATTTTCGCGAATTGCTACTTGGAGGACATTTGCGCGTGTTGTTAATTTCGCGGTTGCGATGATCTAACTGAACGTAACTATTTGCACGTTATTTTCGCGTGTTGTTATTTTCGCGGTTCAAAGGCGATTCGCGAAATTCGCGAAAATAAAACCACCGCGAAAATTTCAGCTCGTACAGTATGATGAGAAAACATTTCTACTGAGCAACACATCATGCAAAGGGCATATTAGGTCTAATGTTAGCAACATTTGTCGCATGACCAAGATTTTTTCTGTACACATTCAGCACAATATCTTGTCAATGCCATACCAATATTCATCGGGCCATGAACCCACAAGACATTATCCAACTTTTACTCAAACTGTGATTGATATTGTGCTCATAATGCAATGGATTTCACTTTGCTCGTTTAATTCCAATTTAGGGTATGAAAATTTGTTTCTATTTTGTTTAATCTAAAATAACTCAGTTTATAAAACTTCCTCTGCAGATACATTCCTTTTGGCACACAAACATTCTTTTCATATGTAAGCAGTATCAGCATCTCTTATGCTACAGTATTTGTGAATAATAACTGCCGTGATGAGTGTTTTCCTGTGACTGATTAGAGCTTGGGTGGCATTAATTTTTCACCCCTCAACTGACCTCTTTATCAGCTCTAGCTTGGTGAGGAAGTGAGATACAATATTGGAAAATATTTGGTCACAACTGCTAAGGCATTCTTGAAGAACATATCATAAAATCTGCATTTGATACGCTTAAACAGTCCTGATAAACATCAGTAAACGAACTTTTCTCTGATATTTTATATCCCCTACACATTGAAAGCAAATTTACACTGCTGTGGCACAAATGTACACAACTCTAAAACTTATTTGCAAGTCAATAAACAGGACTCTATGGAGTTCAAAGTTCTTTCCAAGAGAGTTGATAGAGTGTTCAAAAGGTTTAGGGCACACACTGCATACATTTAAATCTTGGATTTATGCAACAACAATTGTTTTCCCTACATGAAAAAATAAGAAAAAAAAAATTATACTCCTTACATCATCTCTGCACAGGCATCTGAATGGTCTAAAACTTTGTTCGGTCACAGTAGATACCAATAAAAATTATGAGTGGAAACAAAATGAAAATACTCCTCACATGGCTCTGTGTGAGGATGTCTGAATTGTTCCCACTTTCTTTGGCACATTAGAATGTCTATAGAGAAAATATTTTAAGGCAAATTTTCATCCCACCAATGGAAAATTATAAATTATTAAATTCCTAAAATTCTGAACCAAAATCTCTCCTAAAAAAATACAAAGGCATGACATCTATAGCTGGAGAGTTTATGTTTTATACTGTTTCTCCAATGGGTCTAATACTCTCATTCATACATACCGGTATAAAAAGACTAGTAAAGTTTAGATGATGGATTTTTAATTCTGATTTTAGATGGCAACCATTGAATACATGTGTACGACTGACTTGTTGCTTCTGAGGAATTTTTGTGTTCCTATCCATGGTCATCATTTGAGCAATCTATAGAGTCTTTGCCATAAAAGCTACGGAATTCTAAAACCTTGTAATTATGTCATCAAGTCTGTATTGCACTCCATGACTCCTTCATATCCTTTTTAATCATACAATGAATCTTTACATATTCATTTCTTTTGTCACAATAGCGTCAGCTATTGTAAAACAATTGGCTTGAAACATGTGATGTCAAATTTCATTGCAAGGATCTACTATCTTACCCATCATTCAAAACCAGCATAAGATTTGTAGAAAAAAAAAAAATGAAATGCTGCAGAGTCTCATCCAACTGTTGGGGGGGGGGGGGTGGTGATCACCATAAGCCTCTCCTACGTAATCAGCTTGAAAAATTTTGCTCTATGGCATTGACAATCTAATTACCAATACAAATGTTTTCATATTCACAGTGAAAAAAAAAAAATCTACCTGTACTCACGGTACCTACTTGTATAGTCCAAACTATCCAAGCATGCTGTTCAGGAATCTAGGATTAAATGTCCACAGCAATATTTTGCCATTTATGCTCACAAAATAATTTGCATTTGATCATTAATCATGTAATGCATGCATTCATAATTTGCACATTTGAAACTTTCTCTCAAATGACAATATTCCTGATAAAAATTGTACCTACACTTTATAGTTTCTGACAACTCTTGACATTACTGTTAGACTAAGACTAAATGAATTATGTTAATGGGTTTTCATGCTGTCATTGGACATGTTGTGACTAAAATGGCCTCCACCAGAAAGGAAGCATCCCTGTGTTGATTACACTGGCAACTATCCTTATCAACCATCCTGACAGAGCTTGAGGTCAAATAAGAAAGGAATCAAACAATGGAAGCTGCCTTCGCAGGTGTACAGTATGTGCATGGAGCTACCTGTGTAGGCTCTATATACAAAAATTGCTTTAAAGGTAGGGAATCCCATTTGCACACCTTAAATGAAGAGTTGTATAAATACGGTGGTATTTTGAAGAGAGTGTCATTTTAGAAACTCCCATGAAGTATTGAAAGTGGAAGGTAACATTTAGTACATTTTTTTGACCGTTAGATTTTGAATTGAATTGTTTTCGGGGCTCACCGTAAATTCCAGTACATTACTAGGCTACCTTTGCAGACCCATGTACTGCATGTGTGTCCATCATGTATATTTTGTAAAGAAAGTTCATCAACACTTACAAACATTTCTATATACATTCTTGCCACAAACTCTATATGTTATTACATCAGCTCTTGTACTTTTAGATTTGTGTTTATAGATCACAAATACAGAAGAATTAACAATAAGGCTTAAGTGTGGCTGACACACAGAACTACTGAGTAGTTGAGTTTTGTGCATTATTCAAATTTTAGATAACTGTTGACTTCCAAATTTCTAAGCAGTGGCCTAAGCAAGTCCCCTGAGGTTCATATTTAATGTTTTGCTGCATTTTGGGAGGTCTGTAAAAGGTATCCCCTACCTTTAAAGGACAACTCACTCACTGGCATGACATTCAATACATCATGATCAACCGAGTCATGTATTTCGTAGAAAAAGAGACTCAACAATTTGTAATTGTTGCAAAATCTGCACATGTATGCATATAAAACAAACAATGTTTCCCTATGAGGAACAAATAAAATATTTTGAATTGCTATATATGTAGAAACTATCCCCATCTAAGTGGCTTTAGACTTGAAGTGTAGTATACTACTTACGGTACATAGAAATAAACCTTCAGTGATAAATTCAAAGCATTATATCTACTCTTAAAAGTATGTACAATGTACTTACATACACTTGTAGGAACCATTCTCAATCATTTCCATTTAGTGCAGCTTGCCACGAATGAATGGAACAATGTACTGTCACAAGACTTGTATCTGAAAGTTTTAAAGATTTTCTAAGAACTTTAAAGAAATTTTACAGTTGTCTATAACTGTCCATCAACTGCATCTACTGACATCATCTCTTTATATCTATATCGTATGCCAGACCACTTTTCACTATGATTCTATCAGCACTCAAAGTCTAGTAAGTACTGTAAAACGAGGAATATTCGTGTGCATTTTAATTTTGCGAATTTCACGAGAGCCAAGATTCATGAAATTAAAATGCACATGAAAGTTCTTGTCTACACTATATGCATTGAATGTTGCATTGAGGCAACTCGCGAATATTTCATGCGGCGAAAAAGGCCGTCGGCTCCAATTCGCAAAAATTTCACACCGCGAAAATATTGTGTTTTACAGTATACAGCTCATCACACTCACAGTCATATGAACAATGGTCAGCTGACCAAATCAAAAGGTATTAATACTCACTGGTATACAAAAATGCAATTATTCCATAACAATAAGGCAACACATGGTTTCAATTACTGTAACTTGATTGACAAGAGCAGGCCTGGGCAATCAACTAATTAGGGTCACAGTCATTTTCACTTTGCTCATATGCAGACTACTTCAGCAAACTGACATCTCACACATGTATTTCGACTGAAAAAAAAAATAACACTCACATAGGGGGCTTGGATCATGACTGAGGTTTCCCTTTAATATTAGGCTTGCTCACATATAAAGCACCTACATTGACGGTATATTGAGATGCTGCATCAAATAGGATTCCCTTGTCATGTAGCTCTGTTTCTGGCCATGTAGAGGTTTCTTTCAAGCTTGTCCATTATACATGCACACTGTATATCAAGTGATCTATAAAGCAATGTGCATGTAACATACTGAGACTAGAAATGTCGCTATGGCGACTGATGCCTCCGCCATAATGCATGATTCTCCCAATAGGCGTATAGTACAATGTTTTCACAATGTGTGATCCATGACAGTTTCACATAACTGGCAAAATATTGAAATGACAGGTTTGTCAGAAATGTCTTGAACTGGGTTTGCTGTAATTTTCTAAGAGTGCAGGTACACATATTTGGGGAATTTTGGGAAAGTTTATGCAATGAGTAATTTCCAAGGTATGAAAAAAGAGTGTGATGACGGTACAAAATATTTTTTTTTTTTTTTTTTGAGGGGGGGGGGGATTGAAACCTGGCCTTTGACCCTTAACCTTTGACCTTTGACCTTCTGGCTGGAAATTTCCCGCAGAATCTCCATTAGGTAATGCATGTATTAAGTTTTGAAACTAATAATGCAAGCATTGCATATACTAGTATATGAGGGAAATAGTAACATTTTGAGGAGTTGACCTTGATCTTTGACCCCTGACTATTGACCCATGACCCCTAAATTCCCTAGATAATCCCTGCCAGACAGTACATGCATATGTACCAAGTTCCACGAAGATACATTGAAGCATTTGAGAGAAAAGTAATATTGCAACATTTTCACCTAACCTTTGACCTTTTGACCTTTGACCTTATGACATGAAACTCTCTCTGGAGAATCCTTACGCAGTAGTACATGTCCACACCAAGTTTCAAGAAAATACCTTCGGGCATTGCATAGATATAGGGGAAATTGCAACATTTGTAGCATTTGACCTTGACCTTTTGACCTTTGACCTCTTGCCAATGTCACTAAAATCTACTCAACTAATTGTCCCATCATACATCATCCTTGGACCAAGTTTGGTGAAAGCTGCTTCATCCAGTTCTGAGTTATCACATAAACAGATAAATTTTAGGATTTGACCTTGATCTTTGACCTCTGTCCAATTTCACTGAAAAACTAATCAAGTAATTGTCCCATCATACATCATCTTCCAACAAAGTTTGGTGAAATTTGCTCCATCCAGTCTTGAGTTATCACGTAAACGGATACAATTTCATGATTTGACCTTGACCTTTGACCTTCAGCCAATTTCACCCAAAATCTAATCAAATAATTGCCCCATCATACTTCATACTTGGACCAAGTTTGGTAAAATTCCAGTAAATATTACTCAAGTTATCGCGTAAACGAAAGCGGACGGACGTACGTACGGACGTACGGACGGACGGACGGACAGACAACCCGAAAACATACTGCCTCCGGCACCACTTCGTGGCGGAGGCATAAAAATTGCATGTAAATTTTACAGCAAGACTGTCCCCGACTACCATGTACAATATAGCTGATCTGATAATCACCAAACGTAGAGCTATATAAACATAATGCATACCAATATGATTCCCTAAATGCTAGACAATTATTGTATGAACAAGTGTACTGAGAATCTCATTGGTCAGTTCTCAAGGAAAATATCCTTAATGAACTGGTAAACTGGCCTATTCAAATGGTCTTGCAAAAATCACTAGATTGCTTGAACCATGTGTGCAGAATCTTGAAATATTCAGAAATATGTTGTAAAGCAATTTTTTAGTTCCGCAAACTGCGCAATCAGTATTTTACCCATTTAAATGCAGTTTCTCTGGAATGTTTGTTGCACTATTTCAAAATGAGCAAAATATTTCAATGAAATTCTTTCCCTCCTTATTGAAGTACCAGTAGGCCTACATGTAGATGCATGCTGCATATAATAGAATTTATGTCTAAAGGCCTACTGTATATGCCATATATTTTGCGAGTCTAAATTTTCGCGAATTGGGACTTCCTGACAATTTCGCGAGTGGTTAAATTCGCGATCGTGGAGTCTTATACTGAACAGAGAAATATTATACGCGTACGTCATATCGGCATTAGAGTCAATATTTTCGCATGTTTTTAATTTCATGTATAGCAGCTGACTCGCGAAATTTGCGAAAATAAAAACCTCGCGAAATATTCGGCGTATACAGCATGTCATATCAATTCAATTTCTCTGTGTGTGTCTGTGTTGAAATGCCTTTGAAATGCCTTTGAATTTTAATCAGGAACTTCTATTCCAGGATACTTTTGACTTTTCATTGCATTCAGGGCGCTGCTCCTCAGTATAACATTGACTTACTCCATAATTACATCCCTGCTAGATCTTTACGCTCATCCAACTCCAGTTCTCTGACAATTCCTAGATTCACTACAATATGGGGCACACGTGCCTTTGGCCATGCTGCTCCCACCTTATGGAATAACTTACCTTCAGCCGTAAGAAATTGTTCGTCATCAGACTCCTTTAAAAGCAGTCTAAAAACTCACTTGTTTAAAGCCTCAATTTGACTACTTATTACATGTACTTGATATTTGTATGTCCTTTATCTCCTTCACTTTCTCTTCCTTCCGCGCCTAGAGCACTCTGCAGAGTGGATTTGGCGCTATATAAATCATATCAATTATTATTATTATTATACTAGCTCAGCATGATGGTTGCTGTGTTGTTTTGATTGATCATTTAAGTAAAGTCAAGGCAAGCTTTCACTATTTTTTTTTTGGGGGGGGGGGGCGGGGCGGGGGCTAAACTTTTCTCTAGGCTATGCCCTCAAGGGAATTAGAATAAGAGAAATAGATGAGATTTGACTATTAATTGACAAATGAAATGAATCCCTGGCTGAGTTTATGATTGGCATATTTGCCACCACAAATCATGCCCCGACTTAGAGCACCGTCGTCCGTGCCTACTGCTGCAGCAAGGCTGGACCGCAGGATTTTAGCTTAGCAAGCTGCAGGGGAGTTCGCGACATGACCAAATCTGATAATTCCACGGTGTCTAGACGAGATCAAACATGAGGCACTGACTAATTGAACGGGCTGGCTCAGCATTCTACTCATGAGGGAATTAGAAAAAAAAAGACGAAGAAAGAAGGGAAAAAATGCCTGCAGATCATGGGAATTTTAACATATGGCAAGCAGTTGTATACGCACACACCATGTGAAATAAGAGATCACACATTACTCGTTAATAATAATAATTCTTATCTGAATGTGTGACGCTAATTTAAAGTTAATCTGGAAAAGCTCCAAATGCAGTGTATATTTTCATCTGAGCAAAATCTTGAAATTTATTCAACTCTAATTCCGCTGATCAATGCTCCACTGTTTTGGTTAATCTCAAGTGAACTTTTGACTGTATTGTTTACAGTACTCTGCATCACAGGCTGGATATATTTCACACGATAGGCCTTCAAGGAAAACTGTCAAACAAGGTTATCAATTTACAAATCCCCTTTAGATAGTGGAGTCCCTGCTACTGTGTGGAATCATCCTACAACTATACACAATGTAGCTTTGTCTCATCACCTGCAAACACTGACACAACTGAGCCTTCATGGTATTGCACACCTACACTGTAGAACCTGTGCACAAAGAGCCTCCTATTGATCAACCACACAAACAAAGGAAGGTAGACAAATGCAAAATTGTACTGCCCACTTTACAGGCAGGTGAATGAGTCATATTATGAGTAATAAACATACATTTCAAAAATATGAGTAAGAAAATGCTACCATGATATGTGCCCAGTACTTGTTCATGCTTTACACGGACTAATTCACTACATATGACTATATATTATTCTCATGCACATTGTAATAATCATGATTTAGATTTACAGTACATGGAACATCTTCCGAACTATTACATTTAATGGGTTCACATTGGGATATAATATGCAGAAAGAAAAGTTGTATTTATCATCACATCAAGTTGTGGAGAAAATACTTTCAAAACATCACTCCAACAGAGAACCAATAATTCCAATTATGACAGTTTATTGAACATTTCTTGTTCCTTAATGTTTGTTTGTTCATGCCATTGGACAACCTGCAAGACTTATTGGTGTGGAGGCTGGGAATCGGAAGAAGGAAAAGCCTTAAAGACGATGAATCATCTTGCCATAACAAAGCCTGAGGGAGGGATCTCAAACCATGATAGCTTTTGATAGGTGGGCTGGAGTGAAGTTGTGCATGGAACCCCACCAAGAAGCATAATAGTGTGGGTGTTTGTGGCTGACATAGTGCAGAACAACCCAATTTCATGGAATGAATCATCACACAAGAACCATTGCCTCTAGCCACACATCCAAGTCATTGGTATTCAAGATTTTTTTTTTTTATATTATATAAAAGTATCCAAATGATCACTTTGAAACTAATGGTAATCATCTTCCTCAGGTCTCAAAATGGCATCTATAATTAACTTGATCATTACCACTGTGTGGCATCTTTACATGTCTAGCCTAATGGTTCTGAAAGGATTATGGTTAACTCCTGCCAGCTTGTTTCTTCAATAGAAAGAGGTACATAGTGTACACTAAACTTGAATCACATGAAGCCACTGCTTGATACTCTCAATTGCCGAGCATACAAGTAGCAGCCAAGGATTTTTTAAAAACTATGGCACAGAACAAAAGGTGCTTTGACATACTGCCAAGGGACAATAAAGAACAGCAAACTCTAAACATTATTGTCAATGAACCCAGCACATCACCACAAAAAAAAAAAAGTTACTGTTATAGAGACTCTCCAATTATTTCCCCTTTCCTTTCCTTCTCTTTTGAATTTATTAGAGATGCCAGTGGAAAAAAAAAAAAAAAAAACATTAAAAAATGAGCGCACTCATTGCCGACAGAGCAAATTATCAGGCAATTGCATTTTAACATGTTACTGTATATGCACACCATTCAAAAAACAACTCCTTGAAATGAGATATGTTGTGTGGCATTGTGAAAAATTACGAGATATCTTTGGCATACACATGTGATACAAGTCATTCAAGTCATAATCAGCCTTCTCCAAAGTGAGATGCAGCAAACTGCAGGCATGCAATGTCACATGTTACCATAAAAGCAGGACAATGATCGTCATTGACGTCATGCAATTTGAATGCCCTTCTCGTCCTAACTCAATAACTCAATCAATAATTAACTCGCTCACTTGTTGCAAACACAAGTGAAAATACACAAACTACAGACAGGATATGGAAAAAGAAATTAATGGGCATAGATATACACTGTTTATCCCAGGATTACCCCGTATGGAAGGGGGAGGGGTGACAAAGGTTGCTGTTTTATTGACCAGAAGTGTGATATTCCACTGTACAAACAAATAGGGAAGTTGTGGGTTCACAGCATCATTGCCCTACTTTGCATTGTAGCCATCACTTGTACAGGGCTCACATGGGTCAATAATTCCCTATAGAGATTTGTGTTAAAATTCAAAATTTAAAAAATTCTGTAAAATTGCTGGGAGAAATGAAGTGTTTCATCTTCACTAACCTGGATAAGTGAGCTATACCCTGTCATCCATCAAATTTCCAAGGTGGGTTCTTCAGCTCAAACTCTGTCCAAGGGTCCGCAAAACCAGACTATGAGTTCTTTTCACTCAAAAAATCACCTATTTTCTGTACATGCACCAAAGAAATATAGTCCCTTCAAATTCCATGAGAAAAGCTTTCATCTTAAAACCAAAATGCAGCTTATAGAGGAATCCATACTCAATATCTGCAGCTATTCACTTTTATGCCTAACTGCATTATTGATTTTTAATTATTTTTTTTCCTTCATTTATTTTGGTATCTTTGGTACGAATTTGTGAAGGGGTCTGGGACATTCCATTTTATTTACAGGTGTGAGTCCTACAGAACATCACCTTTTCTCCTCATCAGGGTATCACAGTGTATTTTTTCCCACTTGCTCTAACATGGACAGTTGAGCAAATGCCCCATATTCTGAGCAGGCAAGAACCCATTCATTTTCACTTGCCCAACAACAAATTTAGGTCACCCTGAATGAGAGGGCAAGTGGTTTTGTAGTACCATCGCATGGTACCCTAAAATATCACAATTCAGTATCAAACTTTGATATTCCATATCTTTAACATTCTGCTTCCAACTACATCTATATTGAAGCTGACTATCTCATTTGTATACCAGAGATACTTAAAGAGTACCCCAGTCTTTCCTTTCATGACCATCTGACTACAAAGCATCATGAAACAGCTTCTAAATCTTTCAGAATAACAGAGAGAACTTATACTGTTATAAGTGTTAAGGAAGAAATGTTTGCAGTGTGGAAATTGTCACGCATTTCGTGAGAACAGAAACCAGTGTGAAAATAAAAGCATGCTCAAATGTTTTTGCCTATCATATGTTGTATTAAAGGGGATGGCTAGTAACCGATCAGTGGGAATCAGTGGGAATGCTGAGGAATGATTGTTCCAATCCTCGTGGGATTCATTTAAGAGTACATTATATATCTACTGTTGTGTGAAAATTATTTGCTTCAGAACGGTCTCGTATTCAAGTAATGTGCAGATTACACTGACCAGGCACGCTAACCTGGAAACATTAAATTGCACATTACTTGAATATGAGACCATTCTGAAGCAAATAATTTTCACACAACAACAGATATATAATGTACTCTGAAATGAATCCCTCAAGGATTGGAACAATCATCCTCCAGCATTCCCACTGATTCCCACTGATCAGTTACTAGCCATCCCCTTTAATGTCTTGATTCCGCTGAATTAAAAACATATGAAATTAATCCTACCTAGCTGAATGCCAAAAACTACTCGTGCAAGTATCCCCTTTGATACGGTAATGATTTACACTGAATTGCCACTGGCTAGAAAGAATCTGTAAACATTATATACGCCACTGTATGTGCTGGAATGACTCATACTTTGCACAAATGAGTACACGCTCATCAAAAATTCACTCATGACCCATCAGGTGATTCCAGCACACCCCTAACAAGAATCATGAATAATCAACCTTTTCACCTGCCAAATGATGCTATTCATTGCTCTATCTACAGACTCATACATGTGTCAGGTTATAAATTTTTTTGTGCCTAACTTCATCCTAATGATGGCAAATGTTTGGCAGATAAACAAGAGACTGCTACTGAGTGACAATTTTTTTGTTTTGTTGCAAACTCGCTTGTAAAGGAGAAGAAACAAAAAAATAAAAGAGAAGCAAATCACATTCATATCTTCTGATATAAATGTAAATTCCATTCTACAAATGTGAGTGCACCTATACAAAACATTGTTTATTTTGTTTTTGCTAGCGCTTAGAGGCATTTAATGTAATAATTGGCTACATTGTAAATTGTTATTATTATTATGAACTTTATTATTATTATTATTATCATTATTATCATTATCATCATCATCATCACTATCATTATTATTATTATTATTATTATTATTATTATTATTATTATTATTATTATCATTATTATTATTATTATCATTATTACTATTATTGTTATTACATCATGCTGCGAGAAATTTTGTATGGATATTGATTTTGAAATAAAAAAGAAATATTCAAGTCATGATGAATGAACGGGAATGTTCAGTTCAAATGTTACATGGGAGAACACACTGTCAAGCACCACCACGTGACTGCATGCAGTCACATGAGCGCAGTCAGAATTTCGGTTTGTTCTGAGACAGCCAGGCAGAAGTGAGGGTACAAAATGTATGTGCGTTGTTTGTAAACAAAGGGCAAAATTTCACAATTTGATCAGGGTGCAGTTTCACATTCCCAGCACCTATCAATGTATAACTGTGCAACCACTTAAACATGTGGACCGATCCATCATGAAGCAATAGTTACAAGGGGAAAGGCTCACGAATTATATGCAGGTATGATGACTGATGCACACGGAAAATTAAGTGTCCATCTATATTAGTAATATCCCTACCCTTATCAGTCATTTCTTGTATTTCTTCTCTCTTTTTTTTCTCTTTTTTTTTTTTTTTGGGGGGGGGGGGAAGGATTCAGACCTAATACGTTTACCAACCTGACAAAATAAATGTTAGTTTTGTTGACAAGAACATCATCACACATCCTAACAACTGGGTTTGCAATGTTTTCTAGAAGAGAGGAAGTATACTGCCTTGGCAGCTCAAACCCCTGGGACAGTGATCACAGATGATCTGACATATCAATTTATAATCAGTCAACAGCTATCACTATTAATTTGACCACATCCGTTACCTTGATATCAACATGGTGGCTTCTAGGCTCTGCATGCAGGATCTGCGCAAAATATACCGGTATTCTTCCAAGCTCAGCAGGGGACAATCATCCATGTTGACATGTGTGCATGGTCCACACCACAGACTGTAGTGTTGATTTCTTGAATGTTACAATGTCAAGCTCTACGCAATTTCTATTAAATCCTAAGGATAAATACATGACCAAAAAATTCTTGACTAGGATGTTTAAAAAACAAAAAAAGAAGAAGAAAGAATGCCATCTCACCCAGATCAGTATACACAAACATTTCAAATTTTATGCATATCATGAATAATAAAGTTGTTTACGATGATCACAAACTTGCCAACACTTGGCCTTATCTATTATTCCAGGAGAACACACACAAACTTGTTGCCAAGTTCAGAAAGTGTACATTCATCAGGAGTGAGCCAATGATATACATTGTAGCTGTTGCTATGTAGGTTCTCAGGAAAATATATATCTACTCAATAAGCCAATGGCACAAATACTGTGCACCCCATCCCTCCTATACATAGGCCTACCTACAACACAGTATGTAGATGATTATCTGCATACACATGTGCAATCTGCTTTTTTTACAGGTAAATCATTGGCCAGGAGGAAGTGGTGCTGATAAACCACATGTTATACATGGTTGATCTGAAAAATACAGATCTTTTAACTGCTCTTACTGGTGTTTTCACAAGAACTCCTTTTCATCTAACACTATTTCAACTGATTGGTAATCTAATCAATGAGCTATACAGTGTATGTTTGGATTTGCAGGTTTTTCTCCCTACACTGAGCAGCACAATTGGATTACTTGCATTTTAATGCTGTCACTGCATTATTAAGTTGTGATTCTGGTGAGATAACTTCCCCTGGTGAGATATTTAAAGTTGTCATCTTTGTGAAATATTTGTGAGATATAGTTGTCATCTTTGTGAGATATTTAAAGTTGTTTGTGAGATATTTAAAGTTGTTTAAAGATATTTAAAGTTGTCATCTTTGTTGATTTTCTCTTTTTGTGATGATATGTCACAGATATGAATTTGCTTTCTCATCATCTTTCAGGTGGGGGAAAAATTAAATTGCTTTCTCAGTGTGAGAAAATAAAAAGCAATCATGATCCAATCTAAATTTAGAATACATGATTTGGAAACTCAAGGAGTGAAAGAATTCTGCAACTGGATGTTTACATCACAGAAAATACCTGTCATGTCACTGACACTAGAACAGCCCTTTGTCATTACAAAATTGCAGAGTTTGGCATTAGGAACAAAATATGAAAACAATTATCAAAGAATTGAAGAAAACAGGTGTGCATGTCATGCACCTCTGCTTTCAAAGATGAACAGATCCCACAAAATTGGCAAAAGTTGGCTGCTATTAAAATATGATTTTATTATTATTATTTCTAAATAGCTTTCTCATGCCATTTCTGTTATTGCACACATTCCTATACTGGTTTGTTATTTCTCAGGTAGCTGACTTAATATGAAAATTGTCACACGGTATTTTAAGGCTCACTGGAAAAAACAAAACAAAACAACAACAACAACAACAGAAGAAAGAAAGTGTTGACGTCATTCACTGCAGGCCAATGACTTTTGGCTCAGAGTACTAATCCGACAGACTGATTAGAATTGTAGAAGCATGAAGACACTTAAAAAAAAAAAAAACATACCACTCATGCATGTGATGTACTGCATGCAAGACATGCATGTAGCCACAATTTCAGTATAATGTACTTGAAAAGGGAATAAGCCTGTAGTTTTGTCTTTGAAATCAAATATTTCTAAAGGAGATTCAACATTTGAGTTATAAACCATACATTCGAGAGGTGCACTGGACAATGAATACTTTCATAATTTCCACATACTGATGGTGCATTTCACAGTATTATTTTGATAAGCTATATAAAACTTCACTGATCAAAGAATGGAGAAATTCCAGAATCATACTAGCCACATCTTTGTTCTCTTTTTAAGATATTTCATAGGCTATTATGACTCATGAGCAATGCTACATTGTAATTCCCTTGCTCTCCCTACTGGAAGTGAAAAAATGTATTCTGACAATGATATTCTTACATGCAAAGCATGTCTTGCTCACTAATGAAGCAAGAAGCATTATCTGAATCACATTTAAAATGCAGATGATGCATGCTCATCCCAGTACAACTTCCTTACTCTGCTAACTTGACATTTCGGCAAAAGACAAAAAGTAATCACAAGCAATTAAAGTGACATGGAGACTGTGTGCCAGAAACCCAAAGATGGTATACAATACAAACCAGGCATTGTCAATAAGTTGTTTGGAATGATTTTCCTTATATTATTCTTGGGTGGCAATCACATACACTGCTATAAAGCAGAAGACAGGAATGACATCAACAAAATGTTTTTGTTTTTTTTTTTTATCCTAAAAGGCTGCTGACAGACATTCTGTACATCGTATACGGCTAAAACAGTGTCATTCTAATTTCATTACAGCTCAGACTGTGAGGGGTATATTTTTTTGCCTTTATTTGGAAAAATCATCAGATATTTGGATGGATCAATATCAGTAGTAGCTAGTCAGAATCAAATATTGATCTGAACATGAGACAAGGCATAATGATATTACAGCAATGAAAGACTTAGAAAATCATGTCATGCATTAAACATCTGTTTATTTTGTATGCAGGCTAGCAGTACGTACGAGACCTACATGTACAATGTAACATCAACTTTCATCTTTGTCGCATTATCACTCTGGATAACTTCACTCCCTGAATACATAAAGTTTTGTGCACAATCCTCAAACTCAGCAAGTTGATTTTTTTTTTTTTTTTTTTTTTTTTTTTGGGGGGGGGGGGGCATTATAAATGACGTGGCTTGAGCAAAGTCTGCTATGCATAAATGAACAGTGACCTGAGTGCTTAAAGTAATGTGCATGAATGTAAATGTTTGCTTGCAAACTGCAAGTAAACAGTGCAAAATGGGTCCTACTTCCCCCACTTTATATTTACAATGCAAAAGTCCATATGTATGCAGGTCTTGTAAATTCATACTGATGACCTGCAATACTTAAGTGAGCATTTGATCAAGCATTCAGGCTGGCAGAGAAACATACAGCTGTACTTATGACTCTATGAAAATTTACCATTCCTGTGTGAAAGTGCTTTGACTTCAAGCATACAGTTGTAGAATACACTGTAGATGCATGGAAAATGTATGCAATTGCCAGAAACTGCTACATAGAAATTAATTTACCTAAATACCCAAATGTGATTTTGCTTATGAAACGTACTAAACCTTACCCCCCCCCCCCATAAATCTCCTCCTCAAACTAAAATCCACCACCTCTTGTACTCCCTACTCCCTTTAGAACAAAAAATTATGTGTTTAATACAATGTACAGTACATGCAGATTCCCATATCCATACAACTTTCTCAGTAGCGATACTCTGTGACATTTCGAAATGAATCATGATTTTATTCATCCATGCACTACATTAAGGTAATTAAAATAGCATACATGGTCTATCCATACCACACAATGAATAAGGCTGATATTTTTGTGAAACCATCTCACCAAATGGCAAGTACAGACAAGAGAAATGACATGAGAGATAAGAGCACTATCCCAAAATCTACTCATGAACACAATACCGTCAGCTTAATGCCCCAAGTATTAAATTAAATGTGCACAATGCACAAAGACTGTGATATCAATTCAATATATTTCTAAAGACACACAGGCACACAAACACACATGCACATGTATATATTCTAACATCACTGTTTAGACAATATTGCAGAAGACAGGGAAATTGAGTCAATAATGACACAAGGGCTACCATGGTACACAAAATGATTTTTACTATGTCGTGTCATCATGTTTTACATTATCCCTAGATGCATTAAATCCCTTTACTCATACCCTATGTATGTGTTTTAGCCTTGAGAAGGATGGGAATCACCCAATCTCACCAGGATAGACCATTGATGCTGAAATAATCTGGCGAGATGTGCACAATCAACTGATCATCTTAATAACATCAACAAAAAGGTACAGGGCTTCAAGGTGTACACAAAGTACATTGTATTCACTACTCAGTGCTCTTGGCACAAAACACAAGCCAAAGTGTTTACTGCACTTGTAAGCAGGTTCAGATGAGATGAGTCTACCCCCAAAGTAGCAAGATTTTGTCTATTTCGTTACACATGTAGGTCTGAACTCATGCTGCGTTTATACAAAGGAAACAGTACTGATAAAGCACATGCTATTTACAGTTCTATTCATACACAATGTCTGCTCCAATGCAGATGAGGATGGGGGATAGAGCAGAGTCAAGAAATATCATCAGAGGAAAATTTGAAGGGCATTAACCAGCAGTCTGTGGAGTTAACACCTTTCTGCTTTATGCCCAAGGTTAGGATGAGCGAGGAACATGCCACACATTTCCATCAACAGGGTTTCAATTCATTGTCATGGCAGCACTTTCGAAGAACCATCTTCAAATTGAACTTCATGGCTCCACCCATCACACATTTGCTGTTTAACATTCTCCCTCCTCAAACCACAGTGGATGTGCAATCGCCAAGGAAACCTGGCCTCGCATATCATACGCTTTAAGAAAATGTAAATGTGCCACCTGCACATATATTGTGCCAGTTCTCTTTGCTGTATTCAACTGCACAATGCTTGCAGCGCATTTTCAATACACACAGCAGAATGTTGCAAAAGGGAATTGAACTGCTCTCTGGTATTGTATCCTCAGACTTGTTCAAGATAACATTGGTTGTGTAATTTGTGTCTGAGAGTTTAATTCACAGTATCTTATTCAATTGGACCTGATAGCACTTGACAATATGATAGTCATGGATTCATAAACCTGCATTTCATTGCAATATCTGTGGGTGTTGCAAACTTTGCAAGAAAGGTACAACAGTGAAAGAAAAATGTATGCAGCAGAGGTCCCCCGACTAAACACACCACATTGCTTCAACATTGCTTTATCTTGCAGCAGCATACTTAAAATTCTTCTCTGAAGTGAATCAGTAACATCAACATAGGATAAAAGAAGCACAAAAGTTTTGATTTGTATTAAGATTATCACCATCTTTAACTTTTCAAATCCATTAATTGCCTTTTCAACACAAATACATTGTACTTTCATAATCTTCAATATGGTTACCCCACTTGAAAACAGGAATGACATCTACATCAATCAAGGCAACAGATTAATCAAAATTTGAGCAAACAAGAGTGTATGATATCACAGAAACATCATGCATGCAAAATGACATTGTACTCAAGACAAATTGACACAACAGTCTTGATCAAGTGAATGCACTATACACAGTTGTTCCAGTAAAATTTTGATCTGATGTACATGTATGAAACAAACATTGTATAATCTGTTTTCTATTTTAAAATCACATGATAGGGTTAATTTAACATTGCTTGAAGGATCCCATAATATGATGCCATTGATATTTTTGATATAATTGTGATCACATTTTGACTTTGAGAGAAAAGAATATCAAGTCATCTGAGATTTTTATCTGAGACCCTAACCTACTGCCAATAACATTTGCAATGCTGCAGTCATTTCCTGATGAGATATCAGGAAAGAAACTGAATTGTCAACATGTTTTTGGTGTCTTTCATTAAAATTCTCACAGACAGCAGACCTTGCTTGGGGGATATAGTGTACATGTCTTCTTTAATTGAGTCTGCTCCTTTTATATATAAAAAAAAATGATAATTCCATATTTGAAAATTTATGTTGATATGAACCACAACCTCCTTTTAGGCTATGTATTTAGTTTGGGGCCATGTCCACATGTGCAGATTAGAGTGATTATTACATTAAACAATGACAAAAATCAATGATTTTTGGGAAAGGCGATGATGCGTATGTATACAATGACTCATTCCATTTTTTCTTTCTTTTCTTTCAAACCCACAACATCAAAAGGTTTGAAGGAACTGACATGCATTGTTGCCAAATGAGCTCTTGATGTGGAGTCAATGCAATTGCCATAAATTTGAAAACGTATTCAATGCTTGTGATAAGGCAACATGCACCATGAGATGATAATAAATAGGTACTACATAAGTACACATGAGGAGGGTATCCAAGGGCATTGTTATTGTCCAGAAATAGAGTAACTGCGTCAGTAAGCGGCCGTGCAGCCGTTCGCGGCAGTTACAACATACACGGTAATATACAGCTAAACACAGCATTGCACTGTTACATGCACACTACACATATACTAACACACTAGCAATCAACAAAAACCAACCGATAAAATGGGCACGATCTCTGACGAAAGTGAAATTTTCTCACCTAAATGACAACATATCGCATCCAAAATGAAATTTTCGATACTTCTTAACATAACAGTTAAGAAACAATGGTCCAAGAAACTGGATTTTTTTTCGTTTTCTCGATGTTCATGGATTTTGAAAACATATCCTCACGTAAAATAGAATTTTCGCGAGCCGATGTGGGCCGCCATGTTTTTCAGAAAGTGGATGTTACCATCGAAAAAAATGAGAAAAACACGAGAAAGACATCAACAGCACCGCCAGAAGTGCGATCTTGTTTGCGGCCAATGCATGTGCGCACGCTATTTTCACGTGCTTTCGCAATGGGAATTGGCGCTTACGCAATGTTCGCGATACATGTGAAGGCGTTCAGCTAAAGATCGCGGAGCACGCGCGTATTGCATAGGGATTGTACATCGTGCCGCAAGCAGAAATACTACGTCGCAAATCGCCCTTATCGGCGAAAATTGTGCCGGGTTTTGCCATGGTAAATCATGAAAACTGCGTTAGTCGATGGTAAATTTCGTTCATGAAAACAATTGCGTTAATGAATAATCTTATCTATGATATATGAAATGGTTGAAAATAATTTGCCTGATTTGTTTACAAGTTGGAAAAACTCTTAACAATGCTTAAACTGCCGCAAACGGGATATTTTACTCTAGTGGCAGAAAACAAACACCAATGGTACTGTACCTTGTATAATGTGTTGATTACACTGTGTGCATTTTACAGACAAATGCACTACAAAGTAGTTCCACATGACAGTGAGTGAAATGGCTATACGTGTATTTCAAATTGATACAGAAGTTTATTCCTTTTCACATGGTGATATTTAAAGTAATCACATAAATCTTAAAGTATCTGCATTGGAATTGGTAAATGCAATAGAAGCTCCAAAAATTGTGATCAGAGTTGGTATGAATACAAATTTTATAATGTACCTTGTTAATTTGATTAACTGACTAAATGATAACAAAATAGTTTTTTTTTTCCTCCTACAGGTGTAGTTAATAAAGTTATTTCTTCCCACCATTGACAATTGGACTGATTTTCTTGTTATTGCTACTCTTTGTCCTTTCAAAAAAAAAGTAAAGTACGAGCTGAACTGAGTTTTGTCAAAAGGAAAAAAGGAAGAATCCTCTGAATGTCAGTTAGTACTACACTGTACTAATGTCATGGATAACTGATTCAAGCATCTTTCTACAACCTCATTATCATACAAAAATTCAGAATTCACATATTATTTTTTATTATATGATATGTATGCCAGCATTCATTGCACAAATCCCTGTTGCATTATCTACCCCATATTTTATTGTTTGTCATTTATAGGCAAGCTGAAGATCCTAAATTCCACTTCCTAATTGGTAAGGACAAAATCCAAAACAGATGGTGTCACTTTAATTTTAACTGGGTTCATGTGATATTTGATCACTGGATTAATGGGTAACAGATCACATCCTCCTAGCATGTTATATTAGAGCTAAAAAAAAAAAAAAAATGCATCAGCCTGGCACACAGTAGATTGAAAGCTGTTGATTAGACACTGTTACTGGAACCATGCAAAATGTACTACACGTTGTAGAGTGTACATAATTGCTACCACATACACACACATACACACACACGTGACACACAATGTTCTGTTGATCCCCTTGAAGTTGATGTGCACGGCGAAATAAAAGAAACTAGTGTAGTAGCAGATGTTTCGATCGGACAACCAATATCAAAACTCAAATGCAGATTTTACAATGTACATTACATTGAACAGACTTTGCATTAAATGCAAGCCATGCATTTGTGCAGTTGTGTATGATGACAAATTTCATTGTATTGAGTTCTGTATCAATTCACATTGTTCTATTTTACAATACTCTAGTCATGCCTTTCTGTCATATTCATATTGCTAGGGTACTATTGCTATTAAAGCATATACCTGTACACTGTAGATCAAATACTAGAATCCATTCAAACCTTCTGACCATGAATACAATTTTTTTTTTCATTAAAACTAGTACAGTACCAGTACCCATGAAATGAAAACTCATGACATTGTACTATGTACATTGCATTCCATATATTGAGCGCCTTGAGCACCTTTGAGGGGATATGTTGGGCATTAGAATGTCTGTATTATTATTGTCATTATTCCTATTCTTAATTGTGCTCTATAGATTAGCATCCAACCATCAAAAATTGCCGGCATTTTTATGCATTTTCCTCCATAATATCTACGCAAACCTGCAAGAAAACCATTAAGTTCATGCATCTTCTGCTACACTTTGGTGTATTTGCCAGGATTAAGTAGAGTTTGCTCTTTGGAGTTCAGCTACTAGTATTTTGAAAAGTTCTACAAAATGTACATTGTACAAACACACTACATACAACCACTTGCATGGCAATCACATGCATTGAACCATGTATACAGAATATGTTATTACCTACAATGTACGTACAATAATTATGTGAACTGCAGCCCCAATGTCATACAGTAATTCATTTGATTTCTAAATTATATTAGAACTAAATATGTGACTAAGATGTATACTGCAGACAAATATAATTTGAAAGAGGCAAACTTGAGAGTACTCTTCTGTGTTATTGTAGATCCAAACCACATCAATGCAAGTTTAGTATACCTAGACACTTGTTACAAACTCTGGTCGGGAGTGCTTTCCTGGTCACACAGGACAGTCCTGACCACTTACAGGTTACCAAAACAAAGTTTACACTTTTTTTTTTTCATGTGTATATTACAATTTGTATGGACTGTATTTTCTTGGTATGTTACATTGTAATTTTCCTGGTGTCACAAAACAGAGCCAGCGTCAATATGTAAACTCACATCTGTACTACTGGTTTACACAATCTGACACTAAGATACAGGTGTACGAGCCACCTGCCTTTTGGCCAGCTGAAATTGAGATTGAGATTTAAATGCACACCTTTCTTACTAGAGTGATATACAAACTTATAGTTGTGCTAATGCAGGCTGATTGGCATTCTTTGTTTGCATCAAGAGATAAGTAATCCATGTCAAGAACTGTTTTCAATAAGCAGTGTGCAGTGCTCTTCCTGTTCCTAGTTCATTCTCCTCACATCCTAAAATGTGACATGGAAACTACAGTGCATTCACTTTGAACAGTATCAGTGGTTCCTTCAAGCCCTCAATCAGTCATAGAATTGTGTACTATTGTTTATCACATAATAACAGAAAATAACAAAGAAAAAGAAATGACGAAGACACCAGGGAATATTGGATAAGGAAAAAAAAAAAAAAAAGAAAAAAAGTGCCCACACAGCATGTCACCCATTGTTGTCTACATAAAGATAATAATAGACTGCTACAGACCATAACACTGTATGAGGAAGTCTCCCAATAGCCTGTAAATGTTAAACCAGCGGGTAAACAGAGTGCCAATGAATGGCTGTCTGGACCAGAAACACGCCCACAGAAGGATTTGCAGCTCCCAAGCAAGATAAAAAAAAAAAAAAAAAAATGGGTTGCTTGTAAGTTCCTGTTTCCAGGGCAAACAAACTGGCATATCACACACTTTACCAAACTGACCCACAAATGATTCACGTAAACAGGCAATGCGCAGAGTCATAGCATTAAGTTTCTAGTTTCGTTATGGCATGTTCTGTTTGTCTATTCAAGATAATTCATGGTGGTAGCAAAAACAAACTGAACAAAAAAAAAAAAAATCTTTGTACATGTAAGTCAAAATGACGGCAAATTCATAAAATGACACCTACATGTCTGCTTTGATGCAAACTTTAGAGTTATCAGAAGGTGATTTGTGTGGAGTATGACTGCATACAGTAATTACACACTGAATAAATCACCATCAAAAGTCTGCTCTCTGAACATTTGTCTGGAATACAGTAAACATTGATACTTTTACACGATTAATTTTTCGCACTGAGTGGCTAAAAACATATTCTCAGGCTCTTGAATTCGCACTGCTTAATTGTCAACCCATGGTTAAATGCAGAGAACTTTGCGACAACATTTTAGTGATTTACACGTAAGAATTCCTCGTCATGAGTAGCATGAAATACACAAAAATTCATGTACTGTGAAAATTTCTGCGTTTACAGGGTTAGTCTTGTTTGATCACAATTCATATGCTACACTTTATTAACTACATGTGTATATTGATTATGACATATCAATTAGAACTTCTAACACATCTACGTACAGTTGCATGTGAAAAAGCCTACTTTGTCTATAAATTGCATTTTGAATAAAAGTAATGTAAGAATTCCTCGCCATTAGTAGCATGAAATACACAAAAATTGATGTACTTTGAAAATTTCTGCGTTTACAGGGTTAGTTCTGTTTGATCACAATTCATATGCTACACTTTATAAACTATAATAATCATGACATACATGTATCAATTAGAACATCTAACACAATAGTACAGTTGTATACATGTGAAAAAGCTTACTTTGTCTATAAATTGCATTTTGAATAAAAGTAATATCATCATGTTAGAATTTTAGCAAATTCACTTACTGTCGCATTACTCTTAACCTACAGGAAAATGTATCTAAATTGTCTCTTCATTAAAGGAGTAGAAATAAAAATACCAATAAAAGAATCATATTGTATTCAAACTACAGTGAAGTCAAAATTCACAGAAAATCTGCAAGTTATGAGCAATTTGCAATTATTCAGGTACACATGTAGTATTCCCTGACCAGCAAATGTACAATGTAGAATCCATGTGTTTTTGTACGGTATATTATCCATCACTATCAGCAACAAGGAATGACCACTTATGATATGGTCTGCACTGCTTATTGTCGCTGACATACTTTTCTTTTTAATTCTACAATGTACAGTAGATCTACATTGTAACAGTACAAGAGCATGCCTTTCTGTCTGTTTTCATTGATCTAAACATCACTAGCAGCACTTAAGTTCTTGGGCTCAATGGCCTACCTTGGTACATATATATGATACGACAAAACCTGACTGAGTCACTAGCCCCAGTCAAACTCACAAAACCCTTAAAAGTTTTGCCAGTCAGAACGCAAACTTCCCCTATAACTTTTCAAGAAAATTTTCCAGAAACTTCCCACTAAAACCAGGGAAATTTCCTGAACCCCCATACTAGCTAGCCCTACCATACGTATCTTCTCAAAGTTTGTGCGGCCTGAACGCACACAGCTGAAATGTTGAAACTTTGTGAAGTTTGTCACATGACTACAATTGTAGAACTTTGCGAGTAGTACAGTGTATCTACTCACTGCAACAATATAATCAGTAAGCTGCCAGACAGCACATGCTTTCTTTTTGTTGCATATGGGCACCAGTGATCAAAAGTTTGACACCTTTAAATCAAGAACTAAAACTAGGAGAAGTTTGGCTGCCAGTGTAACAGTTAGAGGGTCAAACTTCACAAAGTGTTCTCAAAGTTAAACTTCTTTAAAAAGTTTTGCCAATGGGTGTCATCTGGTCATTGCAGCTACACTTCAGACACAATTCTGGGTTTTAAGGGCTAAACTATTTTAGGCTTCTAACTTCAGCACAGCCATACATACAGACTATGGAAAGCCAGGCAAGAGTTCCATACAAACCCGGCCCGTTAAAGGGGCATAGTCCCGGTAGTGTAGAGGGCGCTGTTGATGATACTGCCGATCACCATTAGCATTGATACGAAGATTACCGAAGTTGAGCTGTCATCAAGAGTAAAGTGCGTAGGTGTTGCTAAGTAACGTTGCCTTTGTTGTCTTCTCTGCGCATCGTGCAGTTTGTAGTAATGCCAGGGTGCGTGCATATGCGCTTGTTATTATGACATCACAAAAGAAGTTTGCTAAAGCTGTCATCCCCCTCAGCCGAATTATGAGCCGAACTGTGATCGGACCACTGACTGCAGTGGATCGGACTTCTTCGGACTCGGGGAAGTGGGCCAAAGTGTAAGCGCTAAAGAGGAGTCGATAGCGTAGGTCTCTATAGGAAACTTGCGCCGTGCACCCGCGTACGCATTTTACTAAAACACCGGGACCATGCACCTTTAAACCTACTTGGAAACAGGATTTAGGGTTAGAGTTTAGGGTTACACCTTTAGGGTTAGGGTTAGGTTAGGGTAACATGACCATGATGACATAGCCCTAGGATATAGAGGGATCTACCACAGTATTGTATGGTGTATTTTAGCCTCCTAAAATCCAGGATTGTCTGAGAAATATTTGCCCTGTCTGCTCAGAAATTGTATCATATACTTTCTGACGTCTTGATGGATCACAGCAGGCACTCTCTATCCTGACTCCTGGGGCACGCACTCCACAACAGTTGTAATCTGTAAGAAATTCTGTGGGAGCGCTTCATGTTTGGGCTGATCGCAGTTTAGATTCTATACTTAAATAGTTATACTTATAGGCAAGGTTAAGCAAGCATGTTTCAATGTACACAATCAAATCTAAAGAAGGAGAGAGAAATAACAAAAGTAATATAAATTGAAACTCACCATGTCATCATCACTTGCACGGAATACAAAACATCTGAAGTTCTCATTGCTGTCTGGTCGCCATAAATATCCAAAGCATTTTTTGTCATGTCCTCTTGCGAACCTTGAAATATTGTGCAGACGATGTTCAAAGAGAATGGAGCCTTTCCTTTCTGAAATACCAAGTGCACCCTTGGAAGAAACTTGTAAGACCAGAGCATGTCCCAATCCGCCATTTCGTCGTTTTTCAGTAACAATCCATGGTAGCATTGGCTGTGTGATTCTGCGATCTAACACCACGTTCCCGTAGTAAGTCAGCTCATACACGACTGGCTTTAAGTTGTCTCTCGAATTAGTGCTGGCCCGTGGTCTTGGAAACTGGAGAGGGGATAAAGATTTGCCGTCAACACTTGACATCTTACCAGATTCTGACGTCGAAGACTGAGAAGGGGAAGAAGACCTAGATCTAGTAGATCTAGTTGTAGTCTCTGTAGCTGTAGCACCAGCTGCAGACGACGGCCGACCGCGAGGTGACGGAGCGATCGCGGGCTCCTCTCCCGAAGCCACGACAATAACGGGTGGAGAAGTTGGCTGAGCTCCTGCTCGTGCGGGTGAATCTGGCTCACATTCAACAATTCCAACTCCACTTTCAACTGACGGGTCTCTATCCACAGCACTGCTCGAACTCATAGTGCCGGTTGAAACGGTATCCCAACCACAGAGTAGTTAGTAATTTAGGGGAAATATTTCTGTTGAGTTAACAAAAGTGTCCCGAGCATCAGAGAAACATAGCTTGGCTACCAGTAAGCAGTATGCCACCGGTAATCTACGGTTTATCAAGCGGGCGCGGGCAGCTAGCTAGCATGCATGAGCAGCTCACTACTTACAAGCGCTAGTCGTCGTGCGTGCGTGCATACAAACGCGATATTGGATCGGCGGCCGCGGCTGGCTGGGTTGCTGGTGGCGGACACGGTGGCGGATCGTGGATCGCGGAGGACCAACCGAGTTTGGTTCGTATCTAGCTCCTAAAGAAAGTACGCATGCGTGAAATTTCTGCCAGCTGATGATCATATCGATAGTACTAGCAGTTGTTATGTTGCCCGCTTGCAGAAGATGATGTATACGAAATGATTTAGTCAGATTTTATCATTTAAAAACAACATTTTATACAATGATATTTGAAAAATTTAATTTTATGTGATTTATAAAAATAAATTATTCCAATCCTTTATTGACTGAGTTAAATTGAATTGAATATTAGAGGAACTTTGTATCAGTAGTCAGTTCGACTCCTTATGCAATATTACTCGCAGTGGACGGACTAATAATTGATTGGGCGGAATGTCTCGCGCCGAAGAATAGCTATGAGGTGAGTCACTCAACAAATTTGGCAGGGGACAGCTCACCACAGGCAAATCAGTGGGATTCCCCCCTGCCAGTGAAATTGATGAGGAGACAGGGAAATATTTCACATCTGGACAATTTGAGCGCACGAATGGAAGCTCATTGCAGTGTTTCCTTTCCACCTTCTCTCTCAGTCTGGTGAAAAACACTGAAGTGACTCAGCTAAGTGCGTATTTAAAGCCCTCCTCTAACAACCCAGACGTTCGGCGTCGTATTAAAAACAGCTTGCGATAATGATGTCATCTTACTATGTATATATTCTGCATACTTTATGTACCGCGTATGATGTGAACGAGTGACACAGCATGAGATGTCTACTTAGATTTAAATTATGAAGAGTCTCATAACTACATGCATCGCATAATTTGGATTTACGAAAATAGCAGGAGGGGGAAATGAAAAGAAAAATATGACTAATAAAAAATACACCTCAGCTGAAAACAATTTCATAAACACCCATGGACAGAAAATGACGTTTAATAATGATATTTGCATTATGATTAAGGCTCAAAACCAAAGAACGTCAAATTTGATGTCCAGACAATGGAAAGATGAATCACTTTGTACAGGAGCCGCAGATCCAGTGTCGTGAACCACATACATTGATACACCGGCCTTTACACAATGAAAACGACGCTTTAGTCTTCGTGTTTGTAACATTATGACCTTCGTCCTGAACCCTTCATGGCCTTTGATTGTTTAGGCCTGCTCTTGAATTCTTGCTTATTGCGCAAATTATACTTCTCTCCGACAGATGCAGTGACTACTTAGTCAATGATACTCTAGTAAATTAAGAGGCCCGACAATTAGGTACAGAATGAGGAAGATGTGAAGAAGAAGGAGGAGAAGGTGAAGCTAATGATGATTAACTTATGGGAAAACCTCTCAGAATGTTTTCTAATAACTATATTCAAACCATTATACATGGTGAACAAATATGTACTTGCAAAGTTATGAATGAGTGGAACTACATTTTACTCTCTTTTTTCTTTTTTTTTTTTTTTAGAAAGGGGGGAGGGATACCCATGTATAGGCCTATATATCAAATTAATGTATTTATAAATGAATACAATAAAATGTATAACGTTCAACAAAATACCTAAATATCCTTCATCTCGTTTGCCCTCTTCTCCATCTACATACACATACCAACATCCTCTATCACAAATCCTCTGATTTTCCTTTGTGATATCTATGTGTATATCATATATGTTAACTCATATCATCATGCAAATAGCCTATACAGTTAGGCCTAGGCCCTACTTGTATGTATGTTTCTTTAAATGGGTAAATAGAGCGTGCAGACATAGAATAGATCCTCTGGCTATATGCTTTCTATCGGCTCTCTCCTCCATACCTCCTTCTGTTTCTCCGTCTGTTTCTCTCCAATTCCTCTCCTCTTCTGATGTCCTTCTCGCCTCCTTCCATCTCTTCACCTTCATCTATCTTCAAAACACTTTGAAAAGCTCATTGAAAAGCTCCCTTTAGGCATAATGAAATCTCACGTTTATACCTTTACTCAACTTCACTGGTTTCCCATTGAAAAACATCTCATATCTAAGATTCTCCTTTTTGTTCACAAAGTGCAAAAAGATAATATCAGTCCACTATACCTCAAGGAATTAGTAAAACCACCTGTCCCCACACGTCATAGTCTATTCCTTCTCACGCCATATTTTTTTTCCCTAAAGTTACTACAAAATTTTATGGTGATAGGTTTTTTCGGTTGCTGCCCCAGGATCATGGAACTCACTACCACAGTACAATGCATATTATCAGTCCTCTTATACATTCGGTTTCATTTAAATCCTCTTTGAAGTTTTATTTATTGAAAAAAAAAATAGCCGTTTCTTCTTTTTTTTGGTAAGTCACGTGAATTGACTGCGTATTATACAGTTTATGTTGTGTTATTTTCTTTTGTTGTTAATTTTTGAATGTAAAAAAAAATTGCAAAATATGTTTTTGTGATAATGTGAGTGAAAGCAAGCGCGAAGGGAATCTTGATTTGTTAATATGTGCTACGGAAGTTTGATGATGAAGATGATGATGATAATGGTGATTAATTTTACCCTTTTCTTCCCCTCCTCTTCTTCCTATTACCATGCATCCCCCCTTTTCCTCCTGGTATACTTCTCCCGCTCTTCCTTTTCCCTTCCTTGTATGCTCTTTCCTCTCCTTCCTATACCCCTCTTCTATTTCATCTTTCTTATTCTCCTTATTCCACCTGTCCCCCGGTCCTCCATTCTCTTTCCGCTTCCTCTCCTCCTCTTCACTCTCCTCTTCTTCCAATTAATCTTTCCTTTCCCTTCTGGTTTATTTCTCCCGCTCTTCCTTTTCCCTCTCCTTGCCTGTTCCTTCCTCTGCTTCCTATTACTCTTCTATTTCCTCTTTCTCTTTATTCCACCTGTCCACCTGTCCCTCGGTCCTCCATGCTCTTTCTGCATCCTCTCCTCCTCTTCACTCTCCTCTTCTTCCAATTAATCTTTCCTTTCCCTTCTGGTTTACTTCTCCCGCTCTTCCTTTTCCCTCTCCTTGCCTGTTCCTTCCTCTGCTTCCTATTACTCTTCCATTTCCTCTTTCTCTTTATTCCACCATTCCACCTGTCCCAGAGATGCCAAGTTCAAAAAACTTTTATGAGTGAGATTTTTATGACTTGGCGTCTCGGCGCTCGCGCGCATGCGCACGCGAACGAGGAGGGTGTCCCACTCCCATGGTAGGGAGCTTTTTTAAAATTATCAGCTTTTAATGATGCGATCTGGTGCATACTTTAGTGACTATTTTTTACTAATTTTGAAAGGCAAAAGGGAAATATACCTTCAATTGCAACTATCACTTTAATCCTTTGAGCTATGCTCCTTATTGGCCCACATTGCAGACTTCACCAGATGTGTGAGAAAAATGGGTGCCATGCGTGAGATCGTGAGACAGACCCTAAATGCTTGAGTCTCACGCAGAATGCGTGAGACTTGGTAGCTCTGCTGTCCAGGCTGTCCCTCGGTCCTCCATTCTCTTTCCTCATTCTCTACTCTTCTTCATCCTCGTCCTGTTCTTTTTTTTGTGACTTCCTGATTCTCTCATAATTCTCTCATCCTCCCTTCCTCATCAGTTCTCTTTAAAACGAAACTATAATTCGCTTATTCTCACTTCTGCACCACATTTTCTTTTACACACCAGTCCCCCTCACCACCATCCCCCCGTTTCTCTCTCTTCTTCTCTCTCCTCACTTTGCCTAAGTCATTGACACACACTATAAACCACATCACGGAGAACCGTATCGATCCAGACATAAATGGGAGCTCGAACAAAGAGATATATATTACAAAATGTTTGTTATATCAGGTTACATTATGCCATTGTGCACACTTCTGATCTTATCAATCACGGTTGCGATTTTGTTCATGCCTAAACAAAATCATATGTAGTTACAATCATAATCATCATAATATACATGATTGTAACTACATATGATTTTGTTTACGCCTATGATTATGATAATGATTGTGATTTCAGTAGCTCACTCTTTTTCATTGCGATTTTATAATTTTATTTTGTCATTCTTGCAAACTATGCACTGAGTTTTTTCACTATACGTTTATAGTACTTCTACCACTAAAAATTGATTAAAAATGCATTCTTTGTACATTATATTACGTTTTGTTGGATGAAAATTTATATCAAATTGAAGAAAGAAATATTGCAATCATTCATACGGTGATTAGAATTAATGTATATAAGTTTTACAGCCTTTGTCTCCTGAGTTGATATAGTTCCATTTTTTCGCATGCACTAACTTGTCATTTTGTTTCTTTTTATTAGATATTGTATACTACGGTACCATCTTCGTCGCGTCTGATGTATTGAGCCGAAGCAATATAAGAGATAATGGGAGATATATTTGTCTTGTTTTGATTTGTTGTTAGTTTATGGTGTATCGTATACATATTATGAAGTGAAAATATGGGGCTTGGATAACAACATGCAACCACAACAAAAACACTATTATCAATTGGACATGACTGGGACAGCTGTCATTGGATGATTTTGCTCGAATTCTAGGTCGGTTCTAATGAGTGAAGCGACCTCAGCAGCATCCTGAGCCCATGAAAAAAAAAAATATTCAAACAATGCACGATGGAAACATAATATTATGCCGATGAAATATTGATGATTACTGATAAAAGTATAACATATAGGGGTAGATACAAAGTTTTTTTTTTTCTAATACTTTTATCTTTGTATCTCACTGGTGATATCTTCATTTTCTTTTCTTCTTTTTTTCATGTTAAATTACTAGTATAGCTCAATGACCGCTTTATCGCACTGAACAGGGTTCACATGGTTCTATCATTATTTTGCACAATGACTGTGATTTAGTGATGGATTGGAAACGTTATTACCTTTCGAGGCACGCATATTGCTATTGTGGGAAAGACAATTACTGAGCTCTATATTGCAATGATGTACGACCGTCCCTCTCTATGATCAATTGCTGTAGCTGACAAAACTGCAGTGGGCATCGAGAAATAGTTGTTGTCACTCACCTTTTGATCTTTACGGCGCGCTTAAAAATAGACGCGGGTGATTCGGTGACCCAAATTTGATCGTCTGTCGGGCGGGCAGTGCGGATGATGGCCGCTTCGCTCATTTTACACTGTTGTTTTCGTGAAAAGGGATGGCCTTTGGGGACTTTGTTCTTGAGAGAAAAGACCATAATAATGTATGTGGAATGTAGTAAGGACTTTTGGAATAGCAAGGACGGCGAAATATAGGGCATTGCGGACAAAATACACAAGAAACAGCCTGGTGATGGGTTGCTATCTTCATTGTTTTTTATTGTTGATCTTTAATCTATAGCTGCAATTTCTTGACTTTCAAAAGCGTCCGAACGATAGAGACCTTCATTATAGTTCCTTTGCTTTTCCGCACATTTTACATCGGCATGTTTGCTTGTGCTTATGTGAGTTTTTGTTTGTGTTTTGTGTGTAGACATTCTTTGAACCTGGTATGTCGTAGACATTGAAAATGAACAATAATGATGAACAAAATGCTCATCAATGTCTCCTTGAAAGATTTGCCAACATAACATTAACCCATGCCTTAATCACTTTGACTCAATTAACGTGCCTTCAACTTTTGCTTCTACGTTGTTTTGAGTTTTCTGTTGAAAAAAAAAAACCCCACTGTGATCATTGATTGTATAAATATTCCATCGACATGAATTGATAATGATGGTATTAAAATAACAGACAATTAAGGCAATTGATCAGTTATGATATTAAACCCGTTGAGGACGAGTCCCGAGTATACTCGGGCAGGTGCCTATGGGAAATGCGTGTTGTATAGCAAAATCAGCCCGTCCACAACGGGATAATTACATTCTTAATGATGCTTATCACATTATACAACAGAAAGATGTTCGAACGCATACACAGTTTGTAAACGGTTGGACGAGTATACAGATTTACACTTAGTTAGAAACACAAAACAAAGCAAAGCACAACATGTATATCTTACTCAATGGCGAACTTCATAATCTTTTTGAATCTTTAACGGCCCTTGTTTGTTTGTTTGTTTGTTTGTTTGTTGTTTTTTTTTCGCAGTGAGGAGCACTTTAAATGTTGTGTCAGTGGTGCCTACGGCTGCCTTTCTTTATAGTGACATAATTTCGATGAAGAATATTATATGGCCATAAAACTATTGACAACCATGCATGTCTGAAGAAAAGAGACGAAAACATGGTTATTTCGGTGCGGGAATAACACATTCTCGTTTACGTACTTTTCGATAAATAAGCTAAACGAATTACATGATTTCGACTGATAAATGTTTCAGCGGAGAGCTATTTTCTCAATAAAGTTGTAATGACACAGAGGTAAGGATGTCTGTGACGTCATGATAATTAAAAAAATGTTTGTGAGTATTCTGTTCTGTTCTGCACGTTTTGTTTGTGATTTACAAGAACACAGTACGGACCTCAAAAGCTTCTAGTATAGCATGTAGATCTGAAAACATCATGAACATGCCGCTGCGGCAACATGATAAATTATTTCTCTGAACTATAGAGTTATAGTCTTAACCTATCATTTCATGTTGTTGCATAAAGACATTGGCAAACTAATTGAACGACTTGTGCAACGCCATCTCCACAGAATGAAACCGGAAAGCCGTATATAATCTGCAGCCTATTTCCTCTTGTTCTAAATGCCAAGAAAGCTTGCATCGCAATGTGATAGGGTTTCCACATTCTTACTGGTATTTATCTCAACGTTCGAGCCTTGGTGAAGACATCGCAACTTGGATGATTGATGGATTCAGTATTTTTCTTAAAACAAGCAGAAAAGAAACATAATACCTTCTTATAGGATCATATACAATGCAGAACCTCCCCCCTCCCGTTGACTTATCTGTACTTATTAGTTTGTGAATTGAAATGCGATACAACACCATGAGTAAAATCAGACGAACAGACCAGTAAAGGTTTTACAGTTAAAATCAAATTAGATCAAATTAAATTTCAATTCATTTATTTTCATTCTTCTTTTTCAACAACAACAACAACAACAAAATAACACAGAATAAATCATAAACATATATATTCGACTTTGCAAAGGATAAATGATACAGATAAAGATATGCACGCATACTGGCAAAAATATAAAGTTATGCTTCAGTTGAGAAGAAAAAAAAATGAGAGGTCCACTAAAAAGCAAGCTTGTATAAGAACATTATTGTGAACCACTCAAAAAATATCGTAGAAATACTTTTTTTTTTTCAAATACTTAAAAGAAAAAGAATTGAGAAGTCCACTAAAAAGCAAGCTTGTATTGTGAACCACTCAAAAAATATCTTAGAAATACTTTTTCTTTTTGCAAATACTTTATAGCACAAACAAAATTTAAGACAGGACGGAACACAACAGGAGAAACACAACAACATGACTACGACTTGACAGAATAGATGAAAAGAATGGAAGGAAAGAAAGAAAATAGAGAATGCCTACACGCTGAACAAGGGAAACGGTAGAGGGAATTGAGGAGGTGCTTCAGACAGCTGGTGGCTGCACGCAGCTGTGCAAGGATTATGATGGCTATTTCATTACGTTATAGTGAATTCAATGATTGATTGATTGATTGATTGATTGATTGATTAATTGATTGATTGATTGATTGATTGATTGATTGATTGATTGATTGATTGATTGATTGATCATTGATTGACGGATGAATGATGAACCCCGAGGTTGATGAGACCTAGCTAATAAAAAAGAAGATATCAGAGAGGATTTAACAGAAAGAATTTCAACATGCGCCTAAAAAATACAACGATGGATAATTTTTTATTTCACAGCTTAATGAATTCAAAAATCTAGGGCCCGTGTATATAAATGTATTCTGAGCCAATTATAAAGTTCTCAGGAGGGGTAAACGAAACTCATTAGATATTAGATATTACATATTCGAAATCAGAAATTAGAAACGTGAGGACTTTTACAGGTATTATTTACCATTTGCAGATGAAACAAAAATCCAGCTTTAGTACTTCAGAATAGTTCTAAAAATAGTGAGTAAAGGATAGAAACAAAACCAATGTAAAAAAAGTTAATCAGTATGATCAATGTTAGGTTTTGTTAAATATATAAAATTTGAACAATAGTTAGTTTCTAGGATAAACCGTCAACAGTTATCGTTTATCGAGAAAAATAGTGATATCTCCTTATATTTTTGGCTTCATTGCGAAATTTTTATGCGGTAGGATGTTTTGTGATACAACTGACCTGCACATGTGCATCAACTGTGATAACTCGAAGAAGTTTTTAAATCACTGCTCCCAATAGTCCTTATATAGAGTACTTCATAAAGAGTACTTGATAAAAATATGTTTGGAATTGAAGCCACATTATTCACATTGATGAGAAGATGTCAAATCAGCTAAAGACAGTTTCCTTTCAAATTTTCCTCTTTGATATTATATCGATCAGACTTAAAAGTATCCTTAAAAGTATCGTATTATTGGGGTCTTGCAATGACTTGCAATTGCAACAAAGACTTTGGGTGAAAAAAAAGGTTACAATGCTAACTCAGCGATCATGTATGTGATATACACTTTTCTTTACAAACCAATGAATTGATCTCGTATAACTATGCATAAAAGATTAAGTAAATGTTTTAATGAAATAAGTGAATTGAGTGAATGACTGGGATATAGTTGTCATTTTTTTTATTTGGTGAAAACATTGACAAAGTTAAAAATTCCACAACACTTGTATTTTATGTCTGATTTGAGTGAAATTTCTATCATTCTGTTCATTAGATGTACAATTGAAACATAGTGTATGGAATCGAAGAGTTTAAATGCAAAAACCTATATCCATTATTATAAACTGGCTGGAGAAAGAAAGAAAATATAATACACATATGTGATAGTTTTAATGAAATGATCAATATGTTTCTTCTAATCAACGAGTGCAGTATCATCTAAATAATTTATTTTTCTTCTCTATTTGATGATGATGACCGTACTCAAAAAAACAAAACAAAAAACTGTGGACATGGCGTTTATCTGTTTTTGCAGTCAAACTCTCCCGTTTTACTTGAAAGACAAAACATACACACCAAAAACACAATGATTTGAAGGTAATCATATTCTCCTGTAATTACGCCGAACATTTATGCATGTGGTATGCCATTTTTAGGCTACGTGTTGTTGTCAAAACGGTTATGTTCCAGATTGTTCATCAATGATAGTTTTGGTTCTGGTCTTGTAAGGTCTTGTCGCAAAAGAGAAAGAAGACGAATGCGACAAAAATAGGAGAAAAGGAGAGAAAGGTTGTAAAGATAAAAGAAAGAAAAGAAATTGACGAAATAAAAATATAAAAGAAAAAAAAAGATATGACGGAGAAAAGGGAGATGAAGAAGAATAAATCGTGATGGTTTGTTGAGATGATAGCAAATAACTCGTTAAAGCTGATGTGAAATGGTCGTTAATGATTTGGAAATTACAATACTGTCTAATAATTGATTGCAATTGACCAAAAACCTCTTTTTATGCATTTCTTAACAATCACTTTCATTGTTTTTGACGCAGAGTTATATATATGGCTTTCATTTTATTTCTATACAGACATGCTTAATCTTTTTTTTCTTGTTTATGAACAAAAATCTTCCTCCTTCTGCGTATTAAGTAAATTTGCACTAGTTTGTATAAAAAATAGTAATACCGGTTGTATCATGTGAGATTAATCACATCGGCAGTGTGTGAACACAAATTTTGTCATCTCGTCCAGATATGACCCGCCAGACCGTACACAACTATAGATGGCGCTGAGTAAGGAATCAAAAGAGTGCACATTAAGAATACTACAGTATTATCGATGTATATAAGTTATCATGTATTCAATGTATGTACGTTGTATTTGTATTTGTATTTTTTTTAGATAATTGTTCCTATTTCCAAGCTCTATAAAAATGTTTTGTGAATGTTATACTGCAAGCTTGCTAGAATCTGATACAAACCTAAGGCAGAGAGAACATATTTTGAAGGAAGCATCTCATTTATTTTATATCCTCTTTTTAAAAACTAATAGCGTATATGTGCAAGATAATAAAACTTATGGAACATAGCACAAAGAAAATATTTAGAGCGAGATGTGCAAGCTGTTGCCTGTTTTTTGTTTTTTGTTTTGTTCATCATGACATTTTCTCTTTTTATTTTCCTTTGGTTTGAGGATTCATTTCAGGGGTCTTGAATTTACAAAAGCATCAGGTAATAAAAAATGACTTTTGGCCACTTGGTATAATCCCATTATGATCACACACACACTTTCCACACAACTCACACTTCATGTGGGGGCGCTGTTGCATAAAGACTATTATTGGATCCCTTTACAGTATTACGCCTGTAATAAAGGGCTCTGGTCCAGTGCTTACGTCCTCGGACAAGATGTTTTACCCACCATGTCCCTCTCGAAGCAGGTGTATAAATGGGTACCTGGCAACGCTATGATAGGGTATTAATAATGACAGGGCTCTCTGGTAGAGCAGTGGCAACACATGAAGAGGCTACCCTTAGCAATTAAGACCTTATCATTACTATTATTATTATTAGTAGTAGTCGTATTATTGTTATTATCATTATTATTATTATTATTATTATTATTATTATTATTATTATTATTATTATTATTATACAGGCCTTGCCTATATATCTGTCTCTTTTGTGAAGCTCCATTACGATGTTTCTAACCACGTATATATGTTAAGTACTCGATGATTACAGTTCTCAGCAGAGTGTTCTACAACACAACTGCCACGAAGACAACGATATCATTAGCAATGGTTTACACCAACATACCACAAGTCAGTTCTTAAAAAAAAACTACAGTTTTCTTCGTGAAAGCACAATTTTTTTAGAGCTTCACTCATTGTTTTATCTCCATTCTAAAACGACACTCTTTGACATGCTTGTGAAGTAACGCTTGGACAAGAAAGACGCAAGTCTCTCAAGACACGTTGATCTCCCGTATATTACCGAAAAAGATATGGGCTGTACAAAGTGGACTACTTGTGAGGGATTTCAGATGTTTTTGTGATGCCGAACAAGAAGACATTCTTTTTGTGTCGATACCAAATCCTTTGTTCCACGATTTTATAGCGCCATTTGTATATTTCTAGACACTCCATCACACAATATCAAACGCAGAACACATTTCCTTAATGTTAAAATATTTTATTTTCTACGTCTTATCATATTTCATGGCAAATTCTGTTTTGCCTACACCCATATCAATCATAAACTATTACATCAGGCTAATATTTGGCATAATGAACTGGAAAAAAAGTTTATACACCTAAACGTTTGAGGGCAGTGTTCCTATAATCATCTAAACTGCCATGGTACACGTTGGTATAAGAGCATACGAGAAACCCGTCAACAAGAGACCAATAAGTTATAGTGTCAACAAGCGACAAAGTCGAGTTTTACAAAAAAGGGTATGAAGAGACACGTTGTCCCAAAAACTCTATCAGAAGACAAGTGTGCATAATGTTATATCAGATTCCATTCAGGGAACATACAGATATCAGGAGCTCTCAGCAGCAGTGCCGATGCAGTACTTTTCCCAATGGACATGATGGGGTCAAATTAGCCATAAACAAAAATATGGCAAAGTATTTGCGTTTACCCCTCTTCCAAACGTTGTCTACGTACCTTTGCAACACGCTTACAGCATGCTTTTCAATTCGGTCCTCGATACAAAACATGCTATGATATAATCCCTTTCCCTCGCTTTGGCCAGTAGACAGACCATCATGAATATTCTACTTTTACCGATATTATGGACCCTTTTGGTACATGATAGAAAACATTTTCTTTTCTCGAAAAGACATTACCTCCTTTTAACCGAGATGACAATTCCTAACAACTATGTAGACCAACTTATCTTGGGGGGGGGGGGGGCAGAAGATGTCTCGAGCTTTTGCGCGAACAAACAAAGAGACTAACAGACAGCAAAACACACAGACATATAAGATTATTTGTGAACAAATAATAAAATACAGACAAAAGAGTTGGATATCTGAATTTCCTTCACAGCATTGCCCAGGGGCAGCTTAATCAAACTGAAATTCGATATGAAATACTTCTTTGCCATACATCTACTTTTGATTAATTATTGCTCCATCTTTAGGCTGATGAACGTACTGACTCCGAAAAGACCGCTGCTGCTTTATTTATTTCACTGGAAGCTTTGTTTACAATGTGTCATTCACACTACATGAAATATATGAAAAAAAGTATATCAATTATAATATAATCATAATAATCACTCTGACCAAAGAAAGCATTTTACTTCAATTGAATTGAATCACTCATATCATATTGCACGGGTCTGAACTTTACTATGCATTTTCAAGTAATTTAACCGCGAAAATCCTCCAGGGAATTTATAATGCAGCAGAAGTATTATCGACGAAATATAACCGAATCACTTCGAAGATCGATCGCTGTTGTCCCAATATTCATGGAAGGGCATTATATCATTAAATATGAGGCAAATGAAAAGTTCATTATTCGTTGCTACATGCTCACCGTCTAAACTGCTTCAGCTTATTGTTTAAAACTGATTCACAGCTACCAAAATTGACTATTGCTCAGTTAGTTACACAGGTTTGTCAAAATTGAAAACACAAAGAGCATAATATCCAACAACTTGCATTGTACAGATTGTCCATTGTGCTTCCTATATATCTACCTTCTAAATATGGTAAAATCTGTCTCTACTCTGAAATAGAGAAACTTGGGACCCTAGGAATAAAAAGTGGACTACGGAGTTAACTTAAATATCCTGAATCTTTCACACTATTTACGATTGGTCCAGCCAACATATCTTTATAGTGCTCAAATCATGAACACACGTCAAATTAGCATGGTACAATGGCCTATTGCATTTCGAAGTCAACGATACATAATAATCTATAAACCTCAAATACAAGATCTAATTGAGTTATATTTTCATGAATATTGAGTCGTGCATGAAGCAAAATAAGGAAAATATTGTAAATACCATAACCATAAAGCTATTATAGATAACACTACACTTTAACTACACATGATTGTTTCTGAATATATTATATCAATAGGTGCACTGTATACAGAAGGTTATGATAATAACAGCAAGAATGTTAAGTACGATCTGTGGCCTGTGGAGATCTCACATTTGTAAACAATTATTTTCAGACACACGTGCTGAAACGAAAAATTGTCGTTTCATAAAATACCAGAATTTTTCAATGCGTCTCGTGTTTAATAACTATGTCAATAAATCACCTTATTTCATTACACCAAAAATTATGCAATGGGGATTTAAACTAATCCGATCATCTAGAGACCCAATGAGGAAGACAACTATTTTACCACTAAAAATGTGTGTGTCTTCTAAATCTATGCACTAAGAAATGCAATCATTTCGATTGCAAAATTAGGATCAAGTATCTTTGGTATGTTAAAAGCTATAGGGCTTGAACTGGTCTATACCTGGTATTCTATTCACAGGTGTGAAACCAGAAGTTTACACGGAAAATGGATCCTAGTAGATCTTACACGCCCTCTAGTGGGCTTGATGTGTACAATGTGCAGCATTTGTTCGTGAGATACATCAAGGAGAGAGGGAAAGAATGGAATGAATCTGAGATTTCACAGGTTATAAAACTTATAATGACAGATTATTGGACAGTATGTATATCATGGTCCAATATTGAAAGGATAAGTTCATAAGGGCCTAGGCCTACTATAGTTACAAAGAAATACGCATAACTTTGAGATGTTTGTTGCAATTCACGAGCGAAGTAAAACGTATCAAATCCATATAATAATTTGCTAATAGATCATTGACACAACATAATGACATTTTAGTGTCCTTGAAGACGATGACTGTAGACCCAAAGCATCTAGTACTGTCCATTCTCTCTCTCCATCTCACGTCTTACTTGTGCTGTTGGAAATACAGAAGAAGAAGAAGAAGAAGAAGAAGAAGAAGAAGAAGAAGAAGAAGAAGAAAAAGTGTAAAATACATATCCTTATGCCACATTAATTTGTTTAATTCAACTCCAATTAAAAAATAGGTGAATAAACTTCATTTAAACAAGCTTAAAGTTATATTACAGTGATGATGTCTCTTCATTAGAACTTTGATTCCGTTCATCAGAGAGAGTTATGACTTTCTTATATCTTCTATTCTTATTTAGTTATGTGCACCTCTCAAGATCTTTTAGAGGGAAATAAAATTATGTGGCCCATACATATTGTGAGGATAAAGATATCTGAATGTCATATAAGAGTCTATCTCCACAAGGGATTTTGCAGATGTGTGGGCAATACAATGTATTGTAAGGATAAAGACTACATGTATGTCCGTTGTATATAAGATCTTATTTCTGCAAGGGATTATGATTAGGAGGTCTTTGAACGTTCTCATCACACATGTCATGCTCACAAGGTCCAAACGGTATATCTAGCGATGAGGATTACCTTTGATATTTGCGATTTCGTCCTCACTTTCGTCGCTCTCATGATCCCTGTAGGAAAAATAAGATGTATAACAGGTGAGTGAATTCACGTGTTCTGAGAGGAAACATCGATGGAAAAAGTCAATTTCGCAAAATAATCAAAACGTAGTATAGACTGCAAGGTTGCGATTTCTTGTAATTCATGAAAGCAGGTGGTATATTCTTTTACACTTAATCTACGTGGAAATCATTTATTTTGCATTGTGTGAATATTCAGACCCGAAATCTTGTACTTTATACCACCCCTTGTGCAGTGATTACATTAATTACGAATATATCAACAACTATGAATTAGAATCAACAGAATAAATTGTACGGTAAACTTTTATTTCAAGTTATGTGCCAATTTCTGCTCTTCGAAAGGTTGATACCTTTATTGAAGAAGAAGAAGAAGAAGAAGAAGAAGGAGAAGAAGAAGAAGAAGGATGAGGATGAGGAGGAAGAAGACAGGAAGAAAATGGAGGAGATGAAGAAAAAATGTCTCATATCATCAGATCATGACAACAACAGCGAGCTTCTCCAATGACGTCAACATCACCCACACAAGACTGCATATAGGGCACAAGACACACATGGGAACGGTGGCATAAAGGGAAAACAAACTCCTAAAAAGTACAGTTTGCACACAAGGGATCACTACTTTACAAGTTTACGGGCAAATATATCTCAATATTGACCACTACGATATGTCATGGGCATCTACTCCGTAGCAAGTGTAAAGACGACTTACTTATTCATGCTACACTGTACCCTGCAAAACATACTTTATATCACAAAATAATCATAGCATGGACTTATTAGTAGACTTGTTAAGGGGGTAAACGCTGCATTTTTTTATAGTACAAATGTCCTACTTGGCACAAATGTTCCCAAGGGCAATTGAAAAATTTTCATCTAAAGAGACACTCTGTATCTATGCAAATAAGCCTTAATTTCCATAATTTATGCAAAAATACATATAAAATTGTTAAAAAATATATGTGCATCCAGCAGAAATACCTAATTTGGTAGAAGTATTCTATAGACTATGTAGAAATAATTCCTGGAAAAATTGATTTCATACCTATGTAAATACACATAAAATTTGCATAATTATGCAAGTTATTGTGCAAAAATCTGCATTTTTGAAAGAATTTCTAATCTATTAAGCACTGGATCTGGTAGTCGCTGTTGAAGTAGTATATGCATGAAGTAGTAGTCGCTGTTGAAGTAGTATGTCCATGAAGTAAACAAGCGGGTTTATTCAATGTATTCAAATGTAAGCAGTTCGTTTTTATTGTGAAATGTAAATGTATACATGCTTTTGGGCAGGGTATATCCTTTGCGACCCAATGACTTGTGAGTTACTTGAATATATGAAGAAAAAAAAAAACATGAAAAAAAAAACACCTTTGTACCAAAGAAATGGCTTTATATGGTTTTAATAATTATGTATTTCATTCATCCTCCGTATAATAATTATGTTGCTTCGAGAAATCAATAAATTCTATCATTTGAAAGAAAAAAAAAGATCTGGTAGTACAAAGTTTGAACCTGGGATGGATAATCCTTCGGTCAAAAGCAAATGATTCATCTAAAGAGACAAACTGTCTCTATGGAAACAACCTGTTATTTGCATAATATGCATTTCAAAACCTATACAAAGATAATCAGACAAACAAAAAGTAATCATGTGACAATGTCTTAAATCGCTTTGAAGTTAATATCCTAAAAGCTAATAGAATAAGACCCCGTTTACAGTGCGGGGCCGGGCTCGGCCGCGGCCGAGCCCGGCCTCAATTGCGCGACCGAGCCTCGCAATTTTGTCCGTTTACACTGCTGGGCTCGGCCGCGCTTTTGATTCAAACCTTTCAATATTTTGTCGTAGTGGCGCTCTGCTTGTAAACAAATGCAATTTGGTATTGTCTGGTTTTCAGACCCTTTGCCAAATGAATTCCGTGGCGACGAAGTCGCCGTTCGGGCAAAGGCCTTTGCCGAAGGAAAGAATCCTTTGCAGGACAAAACCACCTTAAACTATACTGGTTTTCGACGTTAATATCCTGAATAGCGAAAGATACAGGCAGAGGGTTTGGAAGCCAGACTAAAATTGGCCGCGCAATAATTGGCCGCGCATTTGGCACAGTTTGCGTTTACACTGAGAAAAGGCCGGGCTCGGCCGCGGCTCGGCCGCGGCCGAGACCACCTCCAGAGCGAGGCCAAATGCGAGGCCTATTTTGGCCTCGCATTTGGCCTTTTGCGCGTTTACACTGAAGCGAGGCTGGACTCGGCCGCGGCCGAGCCGCGGCCGAGCCTCGCACTGTAAACGGGGTCTTAGACAATAATCTCGCAACAACACTCTTCAGTTGCTTGATTGTTTCCATATTATTGAATTAACTTAGGCATGTTATGCATAAATTATGTAAATAAGTATATTTGTTTCGAAACATATCGATCTTTGAAATCATTTTTACTATCAATTTTCCCTCATTGCATAAATGCTTTGCAGGGTGGGGAAAATAGATAGTGACACTCTTTAAATATGATTATGCAAATATAACAGTAGGGCCTACATAGCTACAGCATTGATATATGCCAATCGGAACAATATTGCTTACAAAAGGAACTTTTTTGTTCCTTGCAAACAGCACACAACTGAGGTCATGGTTAGAAAATCATTACAAAAAAAAAAAAAAAAAAACACTACCATAGTGAAAGCGTGAATTCAGATTTTCATTGCATTTTGTAGGCAACCAAGCGAATCAGAGGCTTTGTACATCAAACTGATTATAAACTTGTGCAAACTATGTGGATGCAAGGGTATCTGCACACATTAAGAACTTTAAGAACATTAAGCTTGAGTTAGAATCAAAGTCTGTTTCTGAAAAAAAAAAGTTCCCTCAGTATACTACGAGCTGCTATGGCATGGCAACTGTGCTAGGAAATTTATACACAATAACATTGTGATAAGGCAATAATTTATGTAAAAAAAAATTCATGTGAACAATATACGAGGTGTTATACTTTAAGTCAAATAATCTTAAGGCCGTGTCACACCAGGGAGGTGTAAGAAAAGGAGTGACAACTCTTCGTTAATTCATGCAAACACATGTTACATGTTTGGGTTCAAAGCGTTACAATGGGATGTCTAGCATTCCACTATACGCTTTGAAGTCATGCTCTACCCCGCTCTAGTTGCAAGGCGAAGTTCGGAGACGAAGAACTCATTTCACCTTTCGTTGAATTACAAGCTTTATTTCCCCGTAAAATTTTACATGAAATACTCGAATTGATTAAGAGTAGTTTAGGAAAGAATTCAATATTATAAACATGTATTTCTAGTTTCTTCGTAATGCGCAAATCGAAATGAAATGAAAATTAGGCCCTGTTAAAAACTTAATATTTTTCTATGATGCGCACATTTCCGCATGTTAGTTTCCTATCGATCCTTTAATCTGGGATATTTTGATCTTTCAAATAAATTACTTCGCTAAAGCGTGCTCCAGCGTGCTTTTGAAATATTTGCTGTTAAAATTGTCAGTTTTACACTGCATTTTGATTCGCTGCTCCAATTCAAGGTACACAAATTCATTGTTTGCCATCACATTGAAAGAGAGAGCGAAATGCAGTAGGGCAAGTATTTCTAGATGTGAGAGCGCTATTCCTGATTATTGATGCTCTCTTTTGTCAAAGCACCTGATTTCCACCTGTAGTTAAGCGCATGACTTCTCGGCGGTGCCGCGCATCCTTGAGAGCAGTGCCCTGTTGCATAACACCTTTACCGCTGGACTTACCGCTCCTTTCTAGCGGTAATGCCCCAGTCACATATAAACACGGATGCTCAAGGATCTACACGGTGATCCGGGGAAATCCGGGGACGTCCGGGGAGATCCGGGGAGATCCGGGATTCTGGTATGACTGTACACACGGTATCAACACGGCAGCTACACGGATAAGGCCGGAAGAGCGCGGCGTCTACACGGACAAACACGGCATCTACACGGATCAACGCGGCATCTACACGGCAGCCACACGGACCACCCCGGATTGCTCTGCCAACACGGCAATCCCCGGATGACGCCGGATGTTTTTGACCTCCAAAAGTTGCCGTGTTGGCCTCCCGGCGTCAACACGGATCTCTCCCCGGATCAGATCCGGGGTGGTCCGGGGTGATCCGGGATGTCTATGTGACTGGGGCATTAGTCTTCAAATTAGCGGTAAAGCTTTTAATCCTTGATGCTGATTGGCTGTGACGCCTAATTTTGACGGTAGTTACCATTGAAATTCAACGGTAAGTTTTATGCAACGGGCCACAGGAGTTGTCTCTCCTTTTCTTACACCTCCCTTGTCGTTACGCGGGCTTGTTGACTGTAGGGATTTTCCAGCATACCGGACATTCCTGAGGGCAGACAAGCATTTTAGCGAGGCAGTGCATGTGTCTTACTTGCTGGACGCGTTAAAGACCCCGTTTACAGTGCGAGCCCGGCCTCAATTGCGCGGCCGAGCCTCGCAATTTTGTCCGTTTACACTGCTGGGCTCGGCCGCGCTTTTAATTCAAACCTTTTAATATTTTGTCGTAGTGGCGCTCTGCTTGTAAACAAACGCATAGCCTGGTATAGCCTGGTTTTCAGACCCTTTGTCAACTGGATTCCGTGGCGATGAAGTCGCCGTTAGGGCAAAGGCCTTTGCCGAAGGAAAAATCCTTTGCAGGACAAAACCACTTTAAACTATACTAGTTTTCCACGTTGAGGGGGTTAATATCGTGAATAGCGAAATAGTACGGGCAGAGGGTCTGGAAGCCAGACTAAAATTGGCCGCGCATTTGGCCCAGTTTGCGTTTACACCAAGAAGAGGCCGGACTCGGCCGCGGCTCGGCCGCGGCCGAGACCACCTCCAGAGCGAGGTCAAATGCGAGGCCAATTTTGGCCTCGCATTTGGCCTTTTGCGCGTTTACACTGAAGCGGGGCTGGGCTCGGCCGAGCCTCGCACTGTAAACGGGGTCCTACTTAAATTCTACTTGCGAGTATACTGTGTGACCTTCGTACCAGTCTTTTGGGGGCTGACAACTCAGTGAAGGAATTCCTCTGAAGGAATGGCTGAAGTCCTACAGAATGTCTTGGCTGCATACGGGACTGCGAAGTACCTGCGTGGGAGTTGCCTGAGAGGTGCTGCCGCTAAGGACCTCCTACTGGCGTTCTGCGTGGACCTCTCCGGGCATTCCCGCGACTCACCCGGCAAAAAATTTGGTCATGCTCAAAACTTGGCTGCGGTTAAATCGGACTTGCGTGCGCACCTCCGGGCAACTACAGGCGAGATACGCGCTAGGTACTGTCAGATGCGGACCAACTGCGGAGAGCTCCGGGTAGCAAATTCGTTTCCCCGCAAGTCAAGCCGTAAACTTCCCCAGATGTGGTATGACAAGGCCTTGAGCATGCTCAAAACTTGTTCCGAGTGAGTCATGGGGGTTCGCTCGCAGAGGTACACGCAGAACACCAGTATGAGACCCTTACCAGCAGCACCTCGCAGCAACTCCAACGCAGGTACATCTCAGTACCTGTGAGTCGCTCGTAACAGAAAACGGATCGGTTTCAAAGCTCTCACGCAGGTCACACGGAATACACGCAAGTAGAAGGTAAGTATGTACGTGTCTAGTAGGTAAGAAACAAACTCGCAAACATTCTTGTCTGCCCGCGGAAAATTTTCCTGCGTGCCGAAAATCCCTCCTCGCAACAAGCACGGTTAGCTTGCCCGGAAAGGTGTGACACGGCCTTTAGTCTCTGACTTGAAATCTGTCAATTTCAACTATAAATCAAAGCAGAAATAATATGTTCATGGCCATAAAAGAGTATACTAGATGGCCTCTACAATAAGTAATAGGATGTGATTTGTCTACAGATCGTCACATACTACTGTTTGCGAGGATCGTAAATGTCATATTCTCCCTGGTTGTGATTGTTTTCCCTTGGGATAATGTAACTCTCTGGCGGTCCAAAGAATGTTATATTCCACCACATACCAGCTAATACCTGTTATTAAAGATGATCATGACCTACATGATCTTGAAGCTTTTTCCAAAAATAGTTATGTTAACTGGTTTTGTGTAAAGATGTCAGAGGTAAAAAAGAAATACACAGGTAAAAATGTAAAAGGTAAGAATGTCAGAGGTTATACATGACTGTGTGCACCAAAATTAACTTTCATGCGACCCATATATCAAATGCAATGACGGTGATAACTATACTATGTCACTGAATTCCATGTCCTTTCCTACTTATTAAGAGGAAACAAAAACACTTGAGAGGGGAGGGCTTGACATTTTTTCGATAATTAACAAGGGAATCACTGTCGGGTAGAACATGCACAAATATGTACTTAGTTTCATGATACCTTGATTCACAAGAAAAAGTGAAACATAGCACTTTCATTAGAGCTTTGACCTTTTGGCAGGAAATTTCCCAGAGAATCTCCATTAGGTAATACATGTACATATTAAGTTTCAAGAAAAATCCTACAAGCATTGCATAAATATGAGTGAAATAGGGAAATTTTGAAGGCCTAATTGACCTTGATCTTTGACCCCTGACCTTTGAAAAATGACCCCTAAATTCCCTAGAAAATCCCTGCCAATACCAAGTTCCATGAAGATACCTTGAACCATTTGCAAGATACGGAGAAAAAAAGTGAAATTTTAAAATTTTCACCTGACCTTTGACCTCGTGACCTGAAACTCTCTAGAGAATCTTATTTTGGTAGTACATGTATGTAGTCACTAAATTTCAAGAAAATACCTTCAGGCATTGCATAGATATGGGGGAAATAATGAAATTTTGAGCATTGACCTTGAACTTTTTGACCTTTGACCTCTTGCCGATTTTACTTAAAAACTGCTCGGTTAATTGCCCCATCATACGTCATCCTTGGACCAAGTTTGGTAAAATTTGCTTAATCCAGTCTTGAGTTATCGCGTAAACTGATACAATTTCTTCAACCTTGACCATTGACTTCTGGTACATTCGGGTATTGATATGCACGATATGGTAATTAGGTGGTATTTGCAAAGAGAAATAGTGTTTTGATATTGCAAACCATTTCCTTTTGACTAAAGGATATGTATACTACTTTGGTAGTTTTTATCATAAAATGCAGTTCTTAGACTGTACGGAAAACTTTAAAAATAATGTTATTACTTTACTTTCTTTAGTAATTAGGTAAATAAGCTGGTAATGATGGTTCAATTATTCAAATCCTTTTCTCATTTTGTTTCATAGAGTGTTTCTAACGGGTTATATCTATCTAGGATGAGATTTAAGGGTTTTTTAATTGAGTACAAATCAATTTGCATAACTTGCATAATTATGCAAATTTTATGTTTATTTGCATAGGTATGAAATCAATTTTTGCCGGAATTGTTTCAGCATTATCTATAGAATACTTCTACCAAATTAGATATTTCTGCTGCATGCACATATATTTTTATTACTTTTTATATGTATTTTTGCCTAAATTATGCAAATTAAGGCTTACTTGCATAGATACAGATTGTCTCTTTAGATGAAAAAAATTCCAATTGTACCGAGGAACATGTGTGCCAAAAAGGACATTTGTACTATAAAATGCAGCGATCGCCCCCTCTTTTTTTACCCTTAGCAAGCCTACTATTTGTGGATTTTAGTTAACGCAAACAAAACATTCTATACAACTTTGAATTTGTTGTAAATTCTTTTAAAAAGTCCTAGATTATTATGAGTAACATTCAAATAATTCATTATCTACGTAATCAAATATTGTATTCAGTAATTATCATGTGCTTATCAATATGGTCACAGTTTGAAATTAGGATACGAATACCGCAGTTGACATTATGACGAGTGCGTACCGTGTCACTATGGTTGACGATATACAAGTTGCGCAACAGGAACATGCATATTCCTATGATATTCTTATGGATGTAAGCGTTCATAATCTCTTTTGTGACATAGAATAATCAAAGTACACTCTATTTACAATGTCTTCATTTCAGCTATTAATTTTGATAAGAGTATGAATATTCATTGCACGGTGTATGACAACATGATATTCTTTGCCTTCGTTAGCATGCACTGAAAATAGCTATTCTAAATTAATGATAATTATGCACTATTCTTGCAAAATAATTATGCTATGGATTATACATTTGATCAACTATACCGAATAGTACGGGCTCTGTCATGCACAAGTCTATACTATATACAGCCATTCAAAGCGCATATCGACCACAGCTCACTTTTTTTTCTCTCTCTCTTTAATAGAACAGTACTAGGATTGACTTTTATTAAAATCTTCCATGTTATACCACTTTGATGATATTGTTTAACGGATTCGACATCACGCATTTTTACATGTATCAGTGTTTTGTTTTATTTTGCTCTTATCTTACAGAAAATAGTCTTTGCTATAAATACGCTGGTAAAAAAACAACAACAACAACGAACTGTCGTTCCTTATTAGGGTGCACGTGGATACAAAGGTACAACAATAATCATGCAAGCGCACAATTTTGCACTTACGCATTTCTTACCTTTGGCCTTTGGAACAACTATCAGTTTAACAAAACCTTTCGAATATCGATATGGAAAGGAGAACATGAAAAGTTGAAGGGAACACTCACATTTACAACATTTAGATGCAGCAAAGTGCAATGTGATAGTATGAATTCAATAAGGTTTTGAGCATTTTCGCTTCTTTTTTCTTGTTTTAAGGAAGATATTTCTTTAAGAGTAATCGTTTCGTAAAAATGATATTCATTTAAACATTACTACTTTGAAATTTCAGTTTTTGGAAGGGAAAAAAGCAGGCCTACAGAACGACATAGTTACGTGATACTCAGTGGCACAAGCCCAATATAAGAAAATATTACACTCTGGAAAATATAAGTGGACCCAAAACTCTTGCCGAAAAGTCGTAATTCTAATGATTATATATCATGTCACATCGATGAACTTCGATGAGTACGATACAGTGCTACATAGTATAGATTAATCACTAATACGGTTACTCTATGGTATGCACACATAAGACACACATTCATACACACATAATATATATATTTTTTTTTTACAGCATCAGTGTATAGATAAGAATACATCTGTTTATCCTTTACCGGTGGTAATATCTCAAAATGCCAATGACACACACAAACAGTTAATCAACGGTATTGAAAGTGCTAATACTTACGTCATGAGTGGCGGAATCTGTTTCCTGTATTTTGAGAGCGTCTCATAGTCAGAGTTCTCCATCTTTGTCTTAAAGCTCGCCGGCAGCATACCGTAAGGATTCTCCTTCGCCTTCTTCTTCGGGGTTTTGGAGACGGGCGGAGCTTTCCCACTGTACCGGAAGGAATCTTTCGACGTCCTTGGTAAGTCGTCCCGACTCGTCGAGGGACGGGCAAGGCTGGAATCGTTCGCTGTGGACGCTGATGACGACGCTCCCGCCTCGATGGCTGCTGGAGCAGCGGCCGGTCTATTGTCGTAAACGGCAGTTTCGTTCCTACCAGCTCTTGGAGCACTCCCGTTGGACTGTGTCGCGTTTGAATTCTCGTAGATGGGTCCGTTTCCAGTACCACGATGTCCACCAACTCCGTCAACTCCGTTGTCGTAGACGGCAGTTCCGTTCCTACCAGCCCTAGACGGACTTCCGTTTGACTTTGTCGCATTCCGATTGTCGTAGATGTGTCCGTTTCCAGTGCTGCGATGCCCGTCGGCTTCGTCAACGTCGCGTACAGTGAGTACGACGTTCACTTGTCCGTTTCCTACGCCATTGGCGGTTGGTGTAGAGCCATTAGAACCAATTTTGGCGTGTACGTCACCGTTGGAGCTGTACGCAGCGTTCTGGTATTCCCGTATCCCGACGTTAGATTTAGACCTGTACGGCCAACCAAACGAGAAATCAAATGGGGAGAATGGGAAATGAAACTAGACTCGGAATTTGTCAAGACTGACAAATTAGGTGATCCGATTTTTTTTAAAACCAATGATTTGAGTCCTGATCGCAATAGGCATGACCATATAGGTTTCATCTGTGTTTAGAGACATTGGCCGTGTGATATTTGGGTTCTCATTTAGAAAAGAGAGTCAGGTCTGCCATCTTTGGTACCAAATTCGGTATACACTATAACGAAGATACAGAATGACGTATATTTGCACAGCCAAGATAGCATTTGAGCAAAAAGTGGTTATTTTGTGAAATGATTCTTGTAACATGGTCTTTGCGTGTGCAAAATATGGGAAAGATAGGACATGTATTCACCAAGATACAGGTTGAAACATTTATGACCTTTGACCCTAATTTACATACCCAAGATGGTGTCTGATCAAGTACAGCGGGGTAGTTGTTATTTTACAAAATAATGTACGTGACATGAACTAAACGCGTGCAAAATATGGTTATGATGGGGGCTGTTTTTCTTGAGTTATTGCAAAGAAGTTGCAGAGAGAAAGAAATATCTCAATACATCGAATATAAGTTTGATTTCAACCAAGTTTTTTGACGTGATCTCGGCGTCGTATGAAAAAAATTGAGAGAACATTGACAATAGCCCAAAGTCTCAGCTACAACATATTAAAATCTGGGAGAAATTCACAGAAGAGTAAGTGAGCTAGTGCTCGATAAAGACCGTCATGTCAATTTTCATTTCCAGAAAAATTCCCTCCCACAGAGATAACACGTAAACTGGTTAAATTTGACAAGGTTACATTATATCCATTTTCACGAGGTGAAGACATCATCCGATTAAAACTTTGATCAACAAAACTTAAAGAGTATTAAATTGGCTACAACACACTAAAATCTGGAAGAAATTCACCGAAGGGTAAGTGAGCTAGTCGTCGATAAAGACAATCAGGTCAATTTTCACATCTAGAAAAATTCCCTCCCATAGAGATAACACGTCATAACGAAGATACAGGAAGAAGTACATATGACCGTTGACCCCACTTTGCACAGACAAGATGGCCTCTAAGCCAAAAATTGTTATTTTGAGAAATGATCCTTGTAACAAGGTCTTTACGTGTGCAAAATATGGGAAAGATAGGACATGTATTCACCAAGATACAGGATAAAACATTTATGACCTTTGACCCTAATTTACATACCCAACACGGTGTCTGATCAAGTAGTTGTTATTTTGTGAAATAATGTACGTGACATGAACTAAACATGTGCAAAATATGGTGCTGATAGGATATGTTTTTCTTGAGTTATTGCAAAGAAAGTTGCAGAAAGGAAGAAATATTTCAATACATCGAAGATAAGCTTTAATTTCAACCAAGTTTTTGGACGTGATGCCGACTCCGTATGGAAAAACGAAGGGCACTCTTACGATAGCCCAAAGTCTCAGCTACAACATAATAAAATCTTAGAGAAATTCACCGAAGCATAAGTGAGCTAGTGCTCGATAAAGATAGTCATGTCAGTTTTCATTTCCAGAAAAACTGCACTCCCATAGAGATAACACGTAAACTGGTCAAATTTGACAATGTTACTTTTAATCCATTTTTACGAGGTGATGCCGTCATCCAATCAAAACGTTGTTATCATATGACTGAAAGACCATTTAATAAGCTACAACATATTGAAATTTGGACGAAAATCAACAAAAGAATAAGTGAGATACGCTTGAGTGAACTTAAAATTTGATGACGTCATTTTGAAAATTTACTTTTTTTACTTTATTAAGAAATTTGATATCTTTTCATCATTTTTCCAGCATCGCCAACCCTTGAAATGGCATGTACAACTCATCAGCTTTCAGAATATGTAAAGAGAATGGGGGGTCACCGTCCATCCTGACGAGTAAAATCGGATTTAAAATTGGCGGTTTTTTGGCATAGTTGCACTGTATATCTCCATTGACGCGCGCGCGGAATTTCAACTTTGACGGGCCCGTGTGACGTCAAATTGAGTCGGATTGACTTGAAACTTGGTAGAAATATTCCTTTACATTTCAGGCATCCGATAAATTGAAAAAAACGGGAAATTTCTATTGCGTATGAGCTGTGCGTGCGTATATATGCGCGCGCGTACGCGCCCGTCCAATTTTTTGAATTTTTCAAAAAATGCTCGAAATGGTCTGAAACGTGTGCAAAAAAAATTTGAGCTCGATTCGAGCATACAAATATTTCAACGCGCGCGTACGCGCACGTTTGAAGAGAAATTATGAATTTTGATTATATGAGTAGAATGCCCTTGACTTGAAATATACGTGACGTAAATTTCATTGAAAATTTTCATTCCATTAGAGAGATATGATTGAGAATGTGTTTTCATATAATGACGTCATAGTGACGTCACGGTCGACTAATCACTGATTTTATTTGAAGGATCATCTTTGGGACATGATACATGTATGGTATAATTTTGTCATTGATAGGAAGAGGACTTTCCGAGATTAGCGATACACAACTTTTGCGGAGAAAGAAGAAGAAAAAGAAGAAGAAGAACAAAGAATCAGTACAGATACAGAAGGCGATCCGAGAGGATACTCGGATCACCTAATGAGGAAAAAGAAAATAAGACACAACATTTCACATCTACCCACATGATATGTTTCGTCATATATTTTCGGCACCAATCAATATTAGCTTCGCCATTTAAATAACACGAGAACTAGTTCTGATGGGCTTTAATACTTAGTACCGGAACTGCAACATTTCAGTTGCAGAATACTCGCAAGTCTAACACGTAGTTTAGGAAGCACGGAGGTGGCAATTAAAAAAAATCCCGAAACACCCACAAATCACTACAAAAGCGCCATTCAGTCAATCTGCAAAATAGCGCCAGCAAATCTTTCAAATGGGAAATCTTTGCAAAGGAATAAACATCTACATTGATATTAAGACTGAAAAACAAGAGGGAAAACACAGGCAAGACACACAAAAACGTGTATGCGAACAGCTAGTTACCTCATCACTGTTTTGTGCGACAGGTCACATTCACTATAGAACAGCAAAAATAAGATTGCTAAGCCTCCCCCCCCCCCAAAAAAAAAACACCACAAAACAAAACAAAACAAAACAAAACAAAACAAAACAAAACACCTCATTTCAGAGAAGAATCGTTAGAATACTTTCAAGGCTTGTATATATGGAATGATGAGCTTACCCATGGGCCTTTACTGATCATGTATGTGCGCACAATTTGAAACAATTTGAATCTCCATGGTCTTGGAGGTGGGACACGCCCCCCCCCCCCCTCATCCACACCCTCCCCGCTAGCTCATACGCTTGTCAGCTGATGAAACGCAGAAGTGGAACCAGAAATATAAACGCACCCCCTTGAAAAAAAGCTGGTGACGCCCCTGGGCTTACCTCAGCTCGTCGTCATGTTTATCATCTTTCCTCCTCCTCTTGACGATACAGACGGTACAGATGAGCAGACATGAGAGTATGATGAGGAAGGCGAGCACGGCTGTCACGATGTAGAGAATGAGTTCATCTCGTGTATCCTCCACTTCAACTAAACAAGGAGGAATGTGATGTTACACCAAGATTTATTCCTCAAATACAGAAAATTATGTTACAGAATAAACCTCAAATTATTTGAAGTATTTGTATACCTTGTTCTACAGAAAACCGTAAGTGTTACAATGTGTGTGTTTTGATATGCACATTGTTTTATATTTTTTGCCAGAAAAAAAAAAAACAGAAATCATTATGTTTTTGCCAAGTTTGTCATTTTTTTTTAAAGCACGGGAAGAAAGTAGATGAATATCTATGTTACAAAAAAGAAGAAGAAAAGTTTTGGGTCCGATATGAACTGGAATCAAATCAATATTATTTAGACTGCTTGTAGCTGCTTGTGATATCGGATTATTTTGTTTTATGTATCATGATAATAATGTGACATTTATTTGTACCTGGATGCTGAAATGAGAATAACATTTCTTTCTGAAAAAAAAAAGGAGGATGCAAAAATAGAAAGAAGGAAAGTATGTGAGAGACAGGGAGAGTTGAGAGAGAAAGATAAATGTATGAATATATAGAAATAGATAGATGCATAGAAGAGAGAGAGAAAAAGATATAAGATCTGTATAGTTAGGTGTAATTTCAAACCCGTTCTCAGTTCTCCTGACCATTTTCCTGACCTTTTCACCCTTTCTCTCTATATTCTCTCTCGAGAAGCTTCCTACTGTCAGTGATGTTTTAGTCTGTCCAGAGTGTTAACTGAATAAGCAATTTCTTGCAAAAATGTATATAGAGTTGTGTATGAAGAATATATGAAGTGATCTATGAGAAATTAAAAAGATCTTTTAGATATCTACGAGTGATGATAGTTACAACAGTTTTATCTTTGTTCGTTTTTATCAACCTTAGGATTCTGCGAAGTAAAAGGTGAGAGATAGAGATACGACAATATGATTACTTAGTTGATCCCTGCATTCTTGAACATACATGTTTTCATCTATAAGTAAATATCTCATTCCATGTACACGTATGAGAGATGACATAATGGCATAAAAAGAATATAGCTATATCTCTTTCAATCTTTGCTCATTCCAACTACCCCACTTACCACAGCGGGTCGTATTGGCTATCCAGGCCCCGCTCGCCCCGCACTTCCAAGTCTTAGTCCCATCCAATTCATAGCCCACGTCGCACATCAGAACGACCGATGAACCGGACAGATACACTGTTCCTTCCTTGGCACCGTTCGCAGGGGGTGGAAGATACCCGCAACTGATTACTGTCAAAAGATGAGGACACAAACGTGACTTTGGTGTAAAATACTTTATTGATCATAATATTTTATGCTCATACAACAAAAATGAAGAACCAGAGAAAGTATATAATACCTAATATCAATCTAATATTTTTCATGAGTGTGGGCACCAGGGTGGGTCTGTTAGTAAGAGGACGAGAGAGACGAAGAGAGAGAGAGAGAGAGAGAGAGAGAGAGAGAGAGGAGATCGAGAAGGATGCTTTGCATTCTGGTTAACTGTATGTTATCATTATTTTCTATCACCCAAGTAAAAAAAAAAAGAAAAAAAAGAAAGAAGAGAATTATATGCGTGCAACAGAAATCTTTTTATCAATCATGCGATTTTACAATCATATCTACTTTGAAAACAATGTACGACCCGACTATACAGAACATCTATACGTGCATTATAAGATGTGCATTTGGGTAGGTAATGTATTAAGCATTGCCTCCTACTCAGAAAAAAAAATGACCTGATTTGTCCGTATTTTGTTCTCTCCTTCCTGATATTTCAAAATTTGAATTTGAATTTGAGTTATAAAAAAAAAAAAAAACCAAACAGAGAATCTACAATTCATGTATAGCACAGAAATTGACTACTATACTATTTGGGTTTAAAAAAATAAATGCGTGGAACAACAATTTGATTGACGTTTCGTGGGCCTACCGTCTTGCATGTTGTCACGCGCGAGTTTCCACGACTCGTGCGCGTACGTAGAAGCCCTCCCAAAGTCAGGGTCGCCGGTTTTCTGGTAGTCGTAGCGGCAGAAGTGGTCATCGCCGCATGCGTCGTCGAGCTCCTCCTCGGTCTGAAAGTTGGGGAGGTCGTAGACTGGCTGGAAGTCTTGCTGGTTGATGGTGGTGTAACTGGAGCCGATTTCGTACCGGAAGAGCGTTTCGCTTTCGGCCACATTCCCTGTATGCATAGCAATGTTAACGGTAATGTTAAGCGTCCGAACAGAATAAATATCACATTGCGTCCTGTGATAACGAAGAAAATAGCAATAGCATGACTGGCATGAATATTGAAATGACTGACGAAGAAAGTGTTACATTATATAGATGATGACTGGCGGGGGAGGGAACATACCGAATGTTCCACCCGAAGGGTTTGAAATGCTCTTGAGGGAGGTTATAAGTCCCAAGACGAAGTCGAGGGACTTATAGCCTCCCGAAATAGCATTTCAAACCCTGAGGGTGGAGCGTTTGGTACATGTTCCCGACAACAAAAGTCATCATCTGCTATATATGGGTTAGTCAAATACCATCATCTGTAGGCAAATTTATCCTATCGATTGCGTGAAAATATGATCGTTCAATTGTTTGGTATCGTTTGTCATTTGTTACGTGAAAATGTTTTCCCATGGGAGAACATTACAAAAATGTTCTGCCCATGGGCGAACATAACCAATGTGCCTCCATCACGTGACTGTGTTTAGCCAATCACTAACCGGTATTTGACTAACCGATTTAATATTAGAGTTTGATCTAGCATGATATACTAGCTGTCACAATGATAAGTTCAGCAAGTATGAATTGAAACGGGGACAAAATGAATGAGCGAATGTATTTCGTTTTCTTTCTCTCTTTTTTTTAAAATTTCTGATACGGATCGTTTGACACACTTACACTCCTCTACAAAGAACTGGTGGAGAGTCCTGGGAGAGGATCCCGATATACTCCGTCCTGACGGGGCGGTGAAGTCGTCATTCGGGCGGTCGTTCCATGTGCCAAGAAGCCCCGCAACTTTTCCTTTCAGTGTCGGGGGCAGATGGACACGCACTGCCATCGCCGTGCTCTCCGGGGGCTGCTCCAGCTCCACGGCGATCCCATCGCCAAAGTTCACCGAGAACGACTTTCGACCGTCGGTGGTTTGAGAAAGTTCTATGGTGAATCCTTATTTACCAAGTGAGAAAGAGAAAGAGAGGAAAGAAGACATCGATTGCCATTGAAATAGAAATTTGGTGAATACAAGAGGCAAAAGTGGGATGAAGACAAAAATAGGAAAGAATTACTGTACTCAGACAGTCCTAAATACTGAACAGCAGTTGAACATGTGATTATGGATTATGTGGGTTTGTTAGTTTGTTCTTTCGTTTTAATCAATAAAACTATCGAGGCATACGTGATAGAACTAAAAGGTTACGCATGTTTCTAGATTCCGTATGGTATGAGCACTTCTTCTCGATCTGCCATGTAATTTGTTTCACTAAGAATAATGCGATGATGATTGCTAGGAATCAAACATTATATAAACAGATTGTTTTTTGCTGATTTATCGTAAAATTATCACTACATTCTATAGTCATCTTTTCCTCCTTTTTTATACTTTGAACATGCTTCTTAAAGCCAATTATTTCCAATTCATCTGTTCCTGATCTTATTCTTCGTAACTGCTTTGTACTGATTGGGGTGTGGGGTAGAAGACCTGCGGGTCATGGTAATTTCTTGCCCCTGGCAGCCCTGTTTTCTATGTCACAATCCAGGGGTCTTTTTGACTCATTTGTGCTTTGTCTCTGTGTTATAATTTATCTTATTTTTATTGGTGAATCAAATGTGTTTTGTGTTTACCCATGTACATGTGCAATGACTGAAATGCCGAATAAAATAATGATAATAATAATAATAATAATAATAATAATAATAATAATAATAATAATAATGATAATAATAATAATAATTTCATCCTGACCCACGAACATGACTTTCTCTTACAAACAAAACGTGTACCACGGTATGCGTTTCCCCTTTCTCTGTATACTACTGTAATTGAATATTAATGTTTTACGCAATATAGATACATCAGTAGAAAAATCAAACAAACACATGTATCTATACATTTATACAATTGTATAAGTATATAAATCCATAAATATATAGATCTATATACCTATGCTATAAACATGATAAATCGATTGAAAAATGATGGATTTAGCGCCTTTTGGAAGCAAGCTCTTCAAACATATTAATATATGAATAATGAATATATAATACATAAATATATGAATATATAATATATAAATATATAATATATAAATATATGAATACATAAATATATAAATATATGAATATATGAATGCATAAATATATAGATATATCCCGCTCACATACCAATGCCCAACCAGTAATTGCTCCGCTGAAAGTCCACCGCGTCCCACGTGGAACTGGGCGAGGGAGGACGGACCCAGGCGTCCATGGTCCGACGTTCGTTCAGCTCCACATGGATTGTCGACGACTCTGCGCTTCGAATGGCCACGGCAGTCAACCCGGTTGCGTTGACTGATCAGGATAAACGGATTAATAGATGACGAGAGATTAATATATCTCATCATATATGGTTTCTACTTATGCAGCATTAGAGAGAGCGAGAGAGAGAGACGGGGGGGGGGGGGGTGAGGGGAGAGAAGAATATAAAGAGGTAGTTTTCGAAATGTTGAGATAAGTGACAGATGAAGAAAGATAGAAACATATATTATATATAGAGAGAGAGAATTTAGGCGAGATGGGCAACGTGATATGGCGAGACAAGAAAGAACAGAATGGAAGAGATGAGAATAATAACTAAACAGTCATGGGGAATGACAGTATGACTAATTCAGAATGCTAGAAGAATTACATTCTTTAATGTCTGAATTAAATCCATTTCAGATGTCATTACACAAAGCCTTTCCAGCGTAAATTGATATATCGCCACAATAGGTACGTACAGACTTAGTCAGTGTTGGCCCAATGCTGGTACAGGCACATTTTCCGTAGCGTATACGTGTAGTAGTGGATGAGGCTCTTTTTTCCGAGGTAGTACAACACAGAGTATCTTATCAACACTCAAACGCAAGCATAAATATACGTGTTTTTTTTTGTGTGTTTTTTTCCTCATACTTTTATTGGTAACAAGAAGACACAACAGGACCATAGAGCTGCAAACAGGACTGACCACCATTCCTGACGATCTTTGCACATGTAATTACTGTATCGTACCTTCTGGCATAATTTGTTCGAGTCGTCCTTGAACTGTAAAGCTGCCCTCAACGTCAGAGTCTGCCGTAGTAGTCACCAGGGTGTATTCCCCGTACCCATTGAAGGTGTAGTTTCGAGTGTCAAATGTTATCACGTGAGGTTCGCCAAAGACGGTTGCTATGAGTTTGTAAAAGAAAGGAGCACATTTTTTTTTTTTGGCATTATGACCCGTCATTTACAAATGGTTAATAATTGCCTCTGCATATGCATCTCTCTCCCTGGCATTCTCTTTCTTAGACTCTCTGCCTCTCTGTTTATCCTTGTATATTTCCTTTATTTCTTTGTTCTCTCCCCCTCCCCCTCTATCTCTCGCAATCTACCAATGTAAGGGGTCAGTCTACATTATTGTCCGAAGAAGAAAGAAAGACTGGTACTGAACTCCATCCCCGCCTGAAAAGAAGCATTTGCTTGTTCACGAACAACAAGACAGTTATAAAAGGGACAGTTTTCTTTTACTTCTCGTTTCTTTTCTATTTCGAGTGTCGCGTGTAAGCGAATACTCAATATATCGCTTAATATTAGACACGACGTACAGTATAAGTCAGCGTCTTTTCTTTGGTAGTATAAAGATATATCATTGTCCTGTGTGCAACAAACCTTAACCGCCTTATCATTCAAGATATATTATTGCAAATTATTAACCCGAGTTGATTCTAGAAGACATGCTCAGACAGAGTAGACTGAGATTTTATTTTGTACAATGTGCACCCTTGACCATCTTTGACCACTGGCTGGAAATGCCGCGACATGATGCGTACACCTACCAATATTTGGCGGGTCGTAGTGTTTGCAATCGTCAGACGGCCGAAGCTGACGAAAAAGATCACAACTCAACGTCTCTCCGTCGTCCTCATCGTCATCGTTGCCGGATTCGTCGTTGGCAGTCTTCCCGCAGCATTCCTCCCAGGGGATGCGATCGTGAAGGAAGCTGGAGAAGAAGGGAATATGGCCTGGACTCTTGTCGGGCTGGAAGCCGCTGTGATGGTGCACCTGTACGTGGCCTCCAGCCGGAGTGTCCAGCAGGTGAAGGAGATGGCCGTCTGCCCGGTAGCAACACAGCTGTCCCCGGCCGAGCATGCTTCAGGGTGCAGGGACAGAATAAGAAACAAAGTCAACGTTTACCGTCTTGGGCGCGGAGGATGGAAAGATTCCGATTTCATACGATCGTAGAGACATCAATAACTTTCACCACGATGAGTTACTTGCTTCTTTTTTAGAAAGAGAGAAAATAATGGGCTCTTGTTTTCATTTCCAACTTTTTGGGGGATTGTTTGGATACTAGTCGGTTTGTCAGTAAGTCCACATCTATAGAAGACTGTCAATAATGCACACAATGAAGCGCAAATCGTCATTTTGTGGGTCTAGATGCAACTTCAGGCACCTTGTCATGGCATGCAATTAAAAACCAGGGTCAAAGCTTTAACATGATTATCTGAAAATATATGAAGTAACAATAAATGAAAAAAATGTTATGGGAAATTATCACATACCATTAACGTAACTCCAAAATGTAAAATGAGTCTTAAGATGAGTTTAGAAACTGAGAATTTGGAGAGACACGATATACACAGGAAATGTCAAATCAGAGCAAACTTATTAGAAACAAGAAGTTTGTTGTTCATAGAGGTGAGTCTATTCCATGGGGGGGGGGGGGGGGGGAGGGGGTGGAGAAACGAAGGCAATCTGAAATAACATCCTTTAACCCGGAATGTATTTCGGATAGATCGATCTGCGGTCTCACCTTGGTACTCTCGTCCGCACGCAGTGGCTCGCCTCAGGCCGATACTCGCAGTTTTCTGCACCGACGCCATCCCCACCGTCACGTTCGCACCACGGGTAGGGTTCGTAAACGCTCGTGTCCGCCATCGCCTGTATCAGCAAGCAAGGGCAAGGCGGGACCGTGTCGCCTATTGTATCTGTGTGCGTCTGGCCCGTAGCCCACTCTTTGCACCAGGCCGAGGCCGCGGCGCCGGAATCCGGATTGAGATTGAAGGGCAGGGACCACATAGCTGGTAGAGGGGACTCCATACTTGCGTCGTCTACTTTTCCGTTGACCCATCTGCATCACCATGATGGGAAATATTCTAGATTGATTTTGTGTCCATTAATTGTTACGTAGTTCTGCATATAAAATAAAAGTATTACTCAGAGAAGCCTCTTTAGCACTAGAAATGCTGCTCTTCCAGAGGTCTCTGTTATTGTCATTACCCAACAATGACAAGTAAGTCCCATTTCAACAAAATGAAGTCATTAAGGACATTTTGAGTATTCACGTCTTATCCACAGACGTTCAATCTTGGACATGTCGGAGGGATTTGATTCAGGATCTCTCATTTCAAAATAGAGAGCCTGGAACTGCACCACCAAGAAGATGTTCCTTTAAAACATTTCAAGAAAGTAAACTTTGCGAAAGTCCTATACTTCTTTGGACTTTCTGAAATGACTTTAGAGCCAAGAAGAAGTCAGAATATTTACCATTACATAATAATGAATTGATATGCAATTGCATTCGCTGTTCAGTCACCAATTATTTCTTTCTGATTGAAAGAGTGTATTCTGATTATTGACATGATTGAATAGTTGATGATTGGTGTTCCCCGCAGTTGATGCTCATACCTATTATTGCTGGAGAAATTGGCGTGACCAGACACAGTGATACGGAACACTCCAACGTCAGCACCGCCCACTGCCGCCACTGCAGCAGTGATGGCACTGACTTCAAGCAGTACGCCCCCATTAGCCAGTCTGATGCCAGTCTCTATGGGGCTGCTCACTGGTGTAATACTGACGGTACCCGTGTTTTCGTCCTCCTCGTACACGTAGAGTAGAATGTCGATGAAGACGTTTTGCGACTCTGAATCTTGGTAGGGAAACCCGTCAGTGGCCCATGACATGCGCAGGACATCGTTCTCTACCCGCTCCACTTGAATGGCAGGCTCTATCTGGTCTAGTCCAACTGTTAATTTATTGAACAATAAAGTGCAAATTTTCATATTATGCATAGTTCTCACCGACATGGTTTTTAATATTCAATCAGCCATGAAATACACTATTGGTGCTCTGCAATACCGTTCATAACCATTGTCACGATGTCATTGTTCTCAAAATCTCAAAATGAACATAATGAATTATGATGAGGATAACAACAATAGCGACCAGATGCGCACTAGTGGAGAATTCCTATACGATTATCAATCATCAGACGGGGTTTCGTGATGAGGACTTAACAGCTAATAACTGCGCAAGAATGTTTGCAAACTTAGGTTACTTCCACGCGGCAAATCTGGTGCTCTAATTCATCGTCGGCAAATGACGACTTCACTTGGACATTAACTGAATGGAAACAATTCAACGCATTTCCTTTAATTCATCGCCAACACCTCTCCAGTATTTTCCTTCGCATCCTGCTTTTTTACTCACCTACTGAGATCCTCCCTGTGTAGTTAAAATTCTGCCCGTTGTCGATCGACAGTTCTACGCGAACCGGCCCAACGCGCATGAAGATCGGGGTGGAACACCTAACAGTGAACGGGTCCCTGGCAAAATCGTATACGGCTCGTATTTCCATTCCCTCGATTGAACAGAGAACGTTGCTGCTGCTCTCAAAACACGGCCCGGATATCGATAGGACATCGCCCCCGAGCATGCTGACCTGGTTTGGCGATATTTCTAGATGAGCTGGTGCATAAACAAAACAAAAGATTGACAGAAAAATTGTCATTTGTTAGACTGAGAAAAAGCATTGTGCAAAGCTGTATTCATATCAGTGTTATTGATTTCTTGTTGTCAACAAAAATCTTGCAATCACGGGGTTTACATTTTCACGTAACGTGTTGTCGGAACTGAAATAAAGATGAACTCAGTCGAACTGGAACGAATTATCTAGGTGATTATGGGAATCAAATGGAAACGATAGTTTGTTTTACAAGAACTCAATTGTTTTGTTTACGTTTGTGACGTTAGTATTATACCTATTAGTAGCAATGACGTGAGAACGTATATTGAAGTAAACCAACTTATACTGAAGGCAGATGTAAACAATTATGGGATATGACAACTTTTAAAGATGCTTTCCATATTGGTGTTGAAACTTACATAGATTTTATGTTATGCGATATGAATTGTGACGACAGATATTTGGAGAAGAGCTGAAAAAAGATAAGGAAATGGGTACTATTTCTTTTTTTTTCTTTGCTAAGTTGCAATACTAATTATTGAAAAGTTACATTATTAAACCACCTCACTACCATAATATTGGCAGTTAACACTCAAGCCTCATTATAAGATCACTTAAGACATTGTAAGAAAAGATATGGCACATTCACACGTAAAATGCCGTTCATAAATGGATAATAAATGGGTTTGTTTGGATATCAAGCTTTCACATCTAAATAAATTATGAAATCCCGATTCAGCACTTATACGAAGATCCCTACCCTTCTAGCTTCTGTCAAATCTATAACAATCTATATCACACACTAGTCATCTACCCTCCTTAACCTTTGAACAGCCCAAGTCACATCGCTTTCCCCTTCTATCTTTCCGACTATTCGAGAATTACTATCGGATAATCTTACTAACGCCGGCATGGCCGAGTGCAAAATAAATATACATTATTTGTCCACTATAAAATTTTAGATTGCACTTACGATCCGTGCTGCCACCGCATCCCCCAGCCCGAATGGCGCGTCCGTCTATGCGAAAAATCCACCGGCCCGGAATGAGCACATTGCTCGCCGATACACTGATATTCAATATTTGGTCCGTCTGTGAACCTGGCACTGTATAGTAATTGCTACCATCTCCAGCGTTGAAGCCGACCTGCAGAACGTACAAGAAACCAAGACAATGCAGCCCGCATTAAATGTCGATGTTTTGTATGGTTTTGTTCATTGTATGCATCACGATTGGTTCATGACAAATGGATATAATTATAGTCCGCTATAATGTTTGGAATAGCATGAACACTGATGAATATGATAAAACTCACAAAGTCTAGTCTCAGAATTAAGTTGCTAAACGCAACAGCAATCGTTCTCTGCAAAACAAAGCTAAAAGATGTGTGCGGTAGCACTGAACATGTGTAACACAATGTGGTATTATGTTTTCACAATTGCTCATCCAAATGATATTTACAATTATAATTATAATTATATGATGAATACATAAGCGTCAAAATCACTTGTCTAATCTTAATATCAGCATCTGCTCACCTTCTACGCTCATAAAGAGCAGAAATAAATATAACTCGACTTCCCGGAGGTGTGGTAAGAGAATATAGAGGAATAATTCTCCCCCTCCCCTTTCCACCCCCTGCCACTGACTTTGCCATCGTCAACCTGCTTGTATGCAGTATCAATGGCTTTTGGACATGATGGACCCGAAAGGGTTAAAAACCCAGCTGTGTTCTCGGCCAAACGGCCGCGATCTTTGTAGCAGTGGCTCACCTGTGCGGCAACTGCATTGGGATTGCCGTTCGCCAGTCCCGTTTCTCTGTCCCCGAAGCTGGACGAGCCGGTCGTCCACTCGATGCGATCGTAGTTGAATATTGTGAATGAATACGTCCCGTCCGACACAAGTACAGCTTGGAAAGTGTTCAGCTGAACAAAGCAAAATTTATTGAACAAGGTTGGAAGTATCTCAACGCGTAAAACAACACTCTAAAAACGCAAATGTTGAATCAACATTTAAAAGGGCCGAGGAGTGGCAGCATTTTTGAAGTGTTGCATCTAACTTTTAAGATAACATTTTAAATGTTGAATCTAGCAGGAAAATCAACACTTTGAAAATGTTGTCACTCCTCGGCCCTTTTAAATGCTAATTCAACATTTGTGTTTTTAGAGTGAACATACAAATATTTATTTGCTCTATCATGGCATAGGAAGGACTGCATATATCGAATGAATGGGCAAGATGAATCGGTCATTTATACCGATATTAGCGCACGGTAATAAAGTCATAATGATATCTTTCGGTAGAATGAGCGCTTCTGCTCAAACTTCGGCATTCTTCAAGTAGAATTTGATAAGTGAAATCTATTCATAAACACAGCCATAATCAAATCTGGATGATTTATCACTTGTTTCCTTTGGCTTAAGCAGGGTAGTTCTTTGGTGGAATAGTGAAACAATACGAGGATCAAATTTTATGTAACACTACACATCAATAGAGTAATATGAGAAAAACAACAATGACACTTATCACCCTAAGCTATAAAGTCATGCTAAAAATAAAGACCACCTAGCAAGATGCGGATAAGAAAGATAAGGAATAGTGTCAACTTCAAGAACTCACTGGGACTATTTCGCCAGGCAACAGCTTTCGATTGTTGTAAAACGTCACATTCTCCCACGTCGCCACGAACGCAAACTTCGCGCCGAAAGGCCGGAAACGAAACTCGACGCGGAAAATGCTGGCGATCTGCTCCGTCAAATTGGCGAGGAGCTCCGTGTCATCGGTCGTCTGCCGAAACCACACATTCCCCGTCTCCTTCGACCCGTCCACGTCCGCCCAGAAGGGCGCCACCACCCGCCGATCGTCGTCCAGGGGAAAGCTGTCGGGGGTGTACTGGGATACGCTCCTGAGGAACGATATGATACCATTCGTGTTGACCTATCGTTGAGAGATTGAAAAAACAAACAAACCACAGCAACAGTCATCTCCAACGCAAGAACATTTTGCTGCTTAAAGGGGATGTCTTGTAACTGATCAATGGGAATGAGTGGGAATGTTGGGGGATGATTGTTCTAATCCTTGTTGGATTCATCTAACAGTACATTATATATCTATTGTGTGAAAATTATTTGCTTCAGAATGGTCTCATATTCAAGTAATGTGCAGTTCAATGTTTCCAGGTTAGCATGCCTGAACAGTGTCGGGGCGATCATTAACGACCCGTTAACAATCGCCCCGACACTGTACGGGCAGCGACGCATGCTAACCTGGAAACATTGAACTGCACATTACTTGAATGTGAGACCATTCTGAAGCAAATAATTTTCATACAACAATAGATATGTAATGTACTCTTAAATGAATCCCATAAGGACTGGAACAATCATCCCCGAGCATTCCCACTCATTCCCACTGATCAGTTACTAACCATCCTCCTTAACCAAAGTATACACACGTACGCTGCTGTACTATGGTTCATAGCAAGTCAAACGCATATTCCCCATTGTTTGATACTTCCGGCATGGAAAGTCTGATCCTTCCTGTCCACTGCAATTAGATAATAACGCGACATGAACACACAACTTGGTAATGTCTTTGTCCAAGCTTTACCATAATATCACAATATCATGTGTAAGCAATACAGATATGTTTACATTGGCTGGCCAAACTACCCTGCCCTGGATAATATACATGTATCTGGTTTAAATTGCAAACGCTAAAAACTCGATAAAAGAAAGAGACGTAATAGTCAAAATCATACAGAAGAACCACTTGAGACATTAAAGAAACAGTACATGAACTTTGACCAATGGTTGATATCAACACACTTCATGGTACATGTAGTTATTTTGACAAAAATAAAAAATTGAGAAGTTTAGAAAACTTACTATTAAGAATTCATGATTTTGATCAAAGTAAGGAAACTCAAGATCCAGCTCAATTTCTCCAGATCCGCCATCGTCGTTACTTGGCAACCTTGAGTCCCCGACAGACTCTCCGTAAGGGTAGAGAATATCGCCTGCTGGGAAAGATGTATAGATGACTTTTAATTATTATTTTTTAAACATAAATGTACATCATAAATGAGTATGAAAAGTAATGCATTAAAAGTATCATGAATAAGAGTAATAGCACAGAAGCATTCTGAAAAGTGAAATGTGAAAACTATGTTATATGGAGATTCTTTAATGACTAACGGACGGACGTGCATGAAATAGTGTTCCGCCAAGCATACAGAAGTTTTAATAGACCTGAGCAAACCCTCAAAATGCCGAACTCAGATAGACCCCGACGAGACAAAGATATCCAGAATGCTATCGAGAAGATATTTGTCGACGACAAATTTGTCTCAAAACTATAGTAAAATCCATCGAAACTCTATGTCCACCTCCATAATTCCTTCTGTAAGGAACTGAAAGAATCACTGCAGTTCGACATCGAAAACCAAGACGCTCAGATTTCCTCACTTTCATAAAAAGTGCTGGACCTCCAGGCCGACATGGACGAGGCAGAGTAATACTCAAGGAAATTTGCCTGATATTTGCCGGTATAGAGGAGAACAGCAACGAGTGCACCGACGACTTCATCCTCGACATTTGCAGCGACAGCCTACGAATCGACATCAAGAGCAGCGATATAGACAAAAGTTGTTGTCTGGATCCCGTCCTGGAGAAAAGTGGCGCCAACGAGAACAGAAGGGTAAAACGCCATCGGCACATCATCGTAAAGTTTGCCAGCTATCGCACGAGAGAGAGAGAGAGAGAGAGAAGAGAGAGAGGGTCTACAGCTCACGATTCGATCTGCGGAAGAAAGGTATGAACAACATGTATGTACATCAACGAAAACCTCACGAAAGAGCGATAACGGCTGGTTTGGAAACTGAAAAAGGAGCCTGAAGAAAGTCCCCCACAAGCTCTGGACGCAAGATGGTAGGATCCTCGTCAAAACACGTACCGGTGAACGAGTTACCATCACGAGGGAAAGCCGTCTCCATAAAGTCGTAGAGTGAACATTACATTTTGAACTTTTGAACTCTTCAGTGTATTTTATAAGATGATTCAGGACATAGAGACTATTCTGTGTCACCTTAGAAATCTAGGATCGTGTTGTATTCAATTTTGTATGGGGGATTTGCATCATGCACCAATTTTCCTAGGTATAAAGGAATGTAAACTGCTCATCTGAATATCAGAAGTTTGAGATGCAAGAAGGATGATTTGTTTCAATTCTTACGACAAAATCCACATATGATATCGAGATCAGAAACTTAGCTTGACGATTGTATTCACTTTAATGTAATATCAGTTGATGGTTATAAGATAGAAAGGAAAGACAGGGGGTCAATTAGTGGGATGTGTTGTATGGTACATCAGAGAAGAGATTATCATTTAAGGAGAATCGACTTAGAGTTTGACAACGTCGAAATTTTGTGGATCGAAATAGGTATGACATCTAAGAGACCTATATAGGTGTGGTATTATATCGTTAACCTGGGAATACTGATGTTTTCTTTGAATATCTGGAAGATTGCATTGACAAGATGGACAACGTTACGGACGATATAATACTCGTGAAAAGGACTGTTGGCATGAAAGAGGAAATGAGAAGGATAGGAAGAAGTGAGAAAGTGAGCGAGAGTATTCTTTCTAGAGTGTGTGCAGTCCTAAAAAGGACTGTGAACCAGAGTAGAGTGTGGAACAAGGGGAAGGACTCGACGTTTCGGACAGTTGACTGTTCGTCCTCAGGAGTCAGTCAACTGTCCGAAACGTTGAGTCCTTCTCAAGCTCCAACAAAAGAGTGACAAATTGAACGCTTTTTTCATTTCTATATCTTTTTATTCTTCTTTTTATTCATTATCTTTTTGTTGTTTACAATGGCGTAATATGAGTCCACGTTAGTCTCCGAGGTGCAATGAGCAAGTTAAAAAAAACTAGCTTTTAACATCATTATTATTATTATTATTATTATTATTATTATTATTATTATTATTAGTAGTAGTAGTAGTAGTAGTAGTAGTAGTAGTAGTAGTAGTAGTAGTATTTGTCATCCTGGCTTTAAGATATTGGCGTGTCAAGCCAATTTGATAACGATTTGTTTGTTTGTTTGTTTGTTACCTTAATCAAGAAGCCTACTAGGCCACGTAAAACGTTTTTAATTCCGCAGCGCTAAATTGCTTCTTTTTTTTCCTGCCTTTATATTGGGTCTACCACGGCACTGGAAATTTGTGAAAGTGTGCTATCTTTGCGTATTGTGCATATGTAATAAATAACGCCTACAAATTCTCTGACGTAAAAAAAAAGTGGCTAAAAAGATAATAAAAGGGGCACGGTAACGTTTATTTGGCAGACAGGGCAATTACTGGAAGTACCATCAAGCGGTGTACTCCACTGTCTGCTCGCTTCAAATATAGCCATTGACGGAAACGCTATAAAAAGATTGTGTCCGGACGAAATTTGCACACTCCAGTAACTCCTATTTGCAATCAAGAATGCTAAGCCAAGGAGCTGGACAAACGCACTCGCATTCACTCTTATTGAACTAAACCATTACATACGAAGAAAAAAAAACCAAAGGAAAGAATGGAAAAGAGAAGTTATATTCCCTGCGTCTCGCTATGAAAGCAAGTTCTATTTGATTAGTCATCCTGATGCAATGGGTAAACGCTGTGACGTGATCTCGCTCTGTCCTTTCAAGGTAAACGAAACAGATCAAAACGATGCTATTTGGTATCTGTCGCCCCTCCTTTGTCGGCCCAGAACGTGCAGACGAGAGGACGGTGGAAGGGCGTCCCCGTTTGTTTCGGTGTTTGCAGCATATATCTTAGTACAATTATACATCTACGGTTTATACCGAGAAGGCGTAATGCATTATTTGCTAAATCGTCTCGCTTTCCGAGTTCGACCAAAGTATCCCATGTCTCTATGATAATACATGATGGTATGTCACTGGGTCACATTCTTTGTGTACTTAGTAAAATGTGACAGCGCTGATCTCTCTGAGTGCGAGAAATGCTTTCTACGGATACTTGATGAAGAGATTGCCAAATAGTCTTAATAATGAAGACGATGTTGAATAAACAATAGAGTTTTGATCGCTTGCTTGATGAATAATCTAAATATATATATATATATATCCAGAATTGGGGTACAAGCGGTTACCCGGGTGATGAACCCTCCTCCTCCTGTTTGTTTCTGTTGTTGTTCTTTTGTTTGTTCTATATCAATATACTTATTGCCCTCTGTATTTTGGAACTATATGTTGGAAATGGTAAATATGACAGTAACGTTTATGAAGACTTATTAGACGCTTTTAAAACGAACGAGATTTGTAAGACGTACTATTGGGCCGCGGAACTTGTGGGTTGTTTTTTTTTTTAAGTGTGTGCGTGTGTGTGTGTGGGGGGGGGGGGGTGCGGGGGAGGGGGTGTTGCAGACCTTTTGAGGATCAAGGGTTAATGGTACTCCTCCTCTCCATCCTTTATGAATGACAGGCGCGTTGTATCGTTGTGTAAAGCAAACACAATTTGTAAAATGGATGGGGTAGTAATGAGCCTTCCAAGACCAGCCCTCCTGTTTGCATCATTATTCGCCATATCGGGCATATATGGGACATATTTTTATCGAACCCTGATCTTGGCACCTTTCCTACTGCAGTATTGGGGGGGGGGGGGACTGTGCATCATGTCCTTTGAAAATAATTTTAAATCTTCAGAAGCGTGCAATAAGAATTATAAAGAACTCAAAACCACATTCGCATTCTACTCATCTGTTCGGGAAGCTAAATCTTTTGAAAATATCAGATATTAACAAGACTAACTGTTTGTTTTATGTATCTATATACAAATGATATGATGCATTGTTTTTTGTTTTGTTTTGTTTTTTCAATTTTTATATAAGTAATGAGGTAAATTATACTGTACAAGACAGGCGGATAATTTGAAACTATACTACCCAAGTTTAAGCATGGGTTTTCGCGATGTACAATAAGGCTTTTCGGCCCAAACATGTGGAATAGTCTTCCAAATTCTATTAGGAAATGTGTTCTTACGTCTACATTTGAGATATACAATAAGATATTTCGGGCCAAAAATGTGGAATAGTCTCCCAAATTTTATTAGGCATTGTGCTTTTATGTCTACATTCAAAAGAAAACATAGAGAATATATTGTACAACCATGTACATGTAATCCTCCCTTCCTGTTATAGACCCAATAGTATTGACTCCATGTTGATAAATTTTGTTTTGTTTTGTTATGACGTATATTCTCTTGGCTTTAATTTATCTATACATATAACCGTTATTTTTTATTAGGGGAGAAGCCTTGACAAGTAATGGTCTTTGTTTCTTCCTCCACACTTTGTGTAAGATATAACTTCCATGCTGTTTTGTATACTGTTTATTCTTTTTACTTAAGTTGTTGTGCATGTTGTGGGAATAAACGGAAATAGAAACGAAATATATATAGTCAGCATAACAACAATGGCAAAGAGCAAAACGTCCAGCCAAATTTTCAAAATGAACACTGATATCACGTTATTTTTGGAAAATAATTGTGCCGTTTGAGACAAACTTTTGATTTCCATTTTCCTTCATTGATAGTCTTTGCATGAAAATTTCGCTGCATGTGTGAATAGAACTATTTAATGCATGGTGCATGCCATGATAAGGGTAATGTTAATGATGACAGTGATAGTGATAATAATGACAATGATGATAAAGATAGTTAGGAAAATGTCAATGAAAATGTCAATGTCAAGGTTAATGTCAATGTTAATGTCAATGAAAATGTCAATGTTACATTATACGAATTATTCCCCTTAACATAGTGTTAGATTCAGTCTTTCTTTTTACCTCTGAAATCAAACCCTATGCTGGTTTTTACATCAAATATAAATTCCACAGTCACGATCAGAATGCCTCACGTGTCATCATTTTGTTGTTGTCGTCTTATAAAAATTCTTATCAAAATTTATATTATTGTAGTACCGATGCAACAACATCTAAAAGTATCTTGTATTAAATGGATTTCACTTCCATCAGCAAAAGAAAAAAAAAATGTATTAAAATCAATTTTATAAAGGTGTCTTACCGTTCGAAAGACAGTTATCGTGTATTGCAACGATATTATGAATTTTCATCACTGAAGCGGCCAGAACGCATATACCGCTCTCACTTAGTGACTCCGGAACCGACCTTGTTCTAAATGGCAATTTATTTCCCTGGGGTGAAATCCCAAACTAGAACTACCAAATGATATTAGTACATACTAATTAGCTGATTGATTCTCCGTAATAAGGAAGAAGATAGCCAATTTCTACGACATCGTCAAATAATCATGTCGCATTCTATTAACTGCGTGTTAGCGACGACATTATCAAATACACCATCTATGCCCGGTTCTCTTGAAACAATAAACAACAACAACATCAACGATAGCAGCAACAGCAATATTAACAGCGGCTACAACAGTCACACTATCAGTCAAGACCTAAGATAAGTAAGCCAAATGAAGTAAATTTGCGGCGATTATGTGAAGATACCACTACTCCCTTTCCCTAGCGTAGGCTTTTATATTATCTTGATCTAAAACTGATGCACACCATTTTCAGTCATATCGAGAGCTTGACCTACATAAACATACACTTGTACGAGTAACGCCTTGATTACCTTCAGAACAAAACAGGGCTTGTCGCTTTTTCGAGGTCACTGAACAAGCAAGTAATCGATAATCCGTTATCCACTAGCAGGTGCAATTTGGGCATGATAATCATTCATACAAGAAAGTGAATGTGTATTCGTTTGTGCATGTGGACATGACTGTGGTTATATCTGATGTGTGTTTATTCCATATCCAATATACCTAAACAGGCTTTGACGCTGCTTATACAGAGCAACTATTCATTTACTATGACTGAAAACACATATAAATTGGAGCCATTGATATCTTTGATAATTCGTACTCAGTAGGATGAATATGATTAAGAACTTGGCATAATAGGCGGGAAATTAGAGTTGGAAGTGATTAAAAAAATTGTCTTATAATTCCCCTTGCTGCACGGAGGTCATTTTTACCAGGTGCACAGGTCACGAAGAATGGTACAAAATGAAACAAAAAGTATTCACAATGCTGCAAGGTCTTAGATCATACGACAATAACAATACAGTATATAAGAATTTTAAATCTGACG